>NW_026691492.1:0-91144 GCF_020826845.1 Diceros bicornis minor
CTGTGCGGTGTGTGGGGGCTTGAACCCAAGCCCGCAGGGCTCCCGGAGCGGCCAGAGAAAGAAGGGCCCATGGAGAGGTAGGCGAGGTGGGCAGGGGGCGCCACCTTACTCTCCTCAGCTCCCTGAGGGAGAGAGAGAGAGACAGAGACAGAGAGAGAGATCCCTGACCTCTGAGTCTCTGCCTCCACCGCTGGCTGGTGCCAACTCACGCGCCATCCCACTTCCAGCCATCACCCCCACGCCTGCCCCGGGGCCAGCCCCACCACAGAGAGGCCGGTTGGTTCCTGCTCACCTCTGTGCCGTCCCTTCCCGACCTGACCCCAGTGCAGGGGATAAGCTTCAGACAAGTCTTTCCATGTCCCTCTGCATGACAATAGACTTCCTCCCCTCTCCCATTCCACAGGCCCACCCACCCGGGACATCCACCTTTGTCATTAGCTCAGGAGAGGATGCAAGATGAGAATCTCTGCTATTGTGTGGGGAGACTCAGTTTCCCGGGTTTCCCCCATGGACACATGTTCTTCAGCTGGGTCTGATTTTCTCCAGACAAGCTGTCTTGGGAAGGATTTGGCCAGCCCTAAGAACCTGAAGGGAAAGGGCGGAGGGGGGTTCTCTCTCTGCCCCCGACAGCCCCGAGCTGGGTCGGTCCCTCAGACCTGGCCAGGGGCAGCCCATCCCCCGGCGCCCTTCCCCGGGGCATCCAAGGGCAGGCTCGGCGCCAGCCCCACCCCGCTCGCCACTGCCCGACCATCGTCCTCCCTCGGGGGGCCTGGGCAGGACAGGGACCCGGCTGTGGGAGGCCTCCAGATCTCAGGCCTGGCACACCGTTTACCAGGCTGCTTCGTCCTCTGACGGGGGCCCAGCACACGCCCCAGGAGACTTGGCAGCCGCCCCCAGGGCTCTATCCTCTGGAACTCGTCCCCTTGGAAGGGGCCTGGCCCAGGTGCCAGGTTCGGCTGGTGGTCCAGCCTTCTTTGGAGAAAGCAGGCAAGCCGAACCAGGCTTGCAGTGGCCCTGGCGTGATACCTGCCACCTCAGGCAGAGGGCCTCCCGCGTGCCCTCCATGGCGGGTTTCTCCCCGGAGCCGTGGCCTGGGCACTAGGAAGGCCGGGCCTCCCCGACTCCCGGGAGGAGGGGCTAGCCCAGTTGCGCCCTGGCCCCCAAACCCTCTGGTGCCATCTGCCTGTCTCGGCACTTCTGACTCCACAGAGCCTTTCCTACATCTGGGCTGCCTGCCGTGGCAAAGTGCAGGCGTGGGGTGAGGCCATGGCTTTGTCTTTCCAGGAAAAAATGAGCCCCTGGCCGAAGCAGCAGGCCCAGGCAGAGCCTTGAGTTTGAAGCCCGGTAGGTCTGTGGCCCTCAGGGCCAGAGAAATGCTGTCAAGGCAGGGAAGCGGCCTGCAAGCTGAGTGGGAGTGGGGGAGGGGAGGGAGACAGCTGAAGCCGAGTCCAGAAGGGCGGCGATGGAAGAGCTGCAGCTGGGTCAGAGCCTGGAGGGAGGGCGGGGCCTTCACTGAGGACCCCCCCGCCCCCCGAGGCCAGCCCTAGGCCCCGGCGGTCGCGCATGCGCCCTTGGCCTGTGCGGTGTGTGGGGGCTTGAACCCAAGCCCGCAGGGCTCCCGGAGCGGCCAGAGAAAGAAGGGCCCATGGAGAGGTAGGCGAGGTGGGCAGGGGGCGCCACCTTACTCTCCTCAGCTCCCTGAGGGAGAGAGAGAGAGACAGAGACAGAGAGAGAGATCCCTGACCTCTGAGTCTCTGCCTCCACCGCTGGCTGGTGCCAACTCACGCGCCATCCCACTTCCAGCCATCACCCCCACGCCTGCCCCGGGGCCAGCCCCACCACAGAGAGGCCGGTTGGTTCCTGCTCACCTCTGTGCCGTCCCTTCCCGACCTGACCCCAGTGCAGGGGATAAGCTTCAGACAAGTCTTTCCATGTCCCTCTGCATGACAATAGACTTCCTCCCCTCTCCCATTCCACAGGCCCACCCACCCGGGACATCCACCTTTGTCATTAGCTCAGGAGAGGATGCAAGATGAGAATCTCTGCTATTGTGTGGGGAGACTCAGTTTCCCGGGTTTCCCCCATGGACACATGTTCTTCAGCTGGGTCTGATTTTCTCCAGACAAGCTGTCTTGGGAAGGATTTGGCCAGCCCTAAGAACCTGAAGGGAAAGGGCGGAGGGGGGTTCTCTCTCTGCCCCCGACAGCCCCGAGCTGGGTCGGTCCCTCAGACCTGGCCAGGGGCAGCCCATCCCCCGGCGCCCTTCCCCGGGGCATCCAAGGGCAGGCTCGGCGCCAGCCCCACCCCGCTCGCCACTGCCCGACCATCGTCCTCCCTCGGGGGGCCTGGGCAGGACAGGGACCCGGCTGTGGGAGGCCTCCAGATCTCAGGCCTGGCACACCCTTTACCAGGCTGCTTCCTCCTCTGACGGGGGCCCAGCACACGCCCCAGGAGACTTGGCAGCCGCCCCCAGGGCTCTATCCTCTGGAACTCGTCCCCTTGGAAGGGGCCTGGCCCAGGTGCCAGGTTCGGCTGGTGGTCCAGCCTTCTTTGGAGAAAGCAGGCAAGCCGAACCAGGCTTGCAGTGGCCCTGGCGTGATACCTGCCACCTCAGGCAGAGGGCCTCCCGCGTGCCCTCCATGGCGGGTTTCTCCCCGGAGCCGTGGCCTGGGCACTAGGAAGGCCGGGCCTCCCCGACTCCCGGGAGGAGGGGCTAGCCCAGTTGCGCCCTGGCCCCCAAACCCTCTGGTGCCATCTGCCTGTCTCGGCACTTCTGACTCCACAGAGCCTTTCCTACATCTGGGCTGCCTGCCGTGGCAAAGTGCAGGCGTGGGGTGAGGCCATGGCTTTGTCTTTCCAGGAAAAAATGAGCCCCTGGCCAAAGCAGCAGGCCCAGGCAGAGCCTTGAGTTTGAAGCCCGGTAGGTCTGTGGCCCTCAGGGCCAGAGCAATGCTGTCAAGGCAGGGAAGCGGCCTGCAAGCTGAGTGGGAGTGGGGGAGGGGAGGGAGACAGCTGAAGCCGAGTCCAGAAGGGCGGCGATGGAAGAGCTGCAGCTGGGTCAGAGCCTGGAGGGAGGGCGGGGCCTTCACTGAGGACCCCCCCGCCCCCCGAGGCCAGCCCTAGGCCCCGGCGGTCGCGCATGTGCCCTTGGCCTGTGCGGTGTGTGGGGGCTTGAACCCAAGCCCGCAGGGCTCCCGGAGCGGCCAGAGAAAGAAGGGCCCATGGAGAGGTAGGCGAGGTGGGCAGGGGGCGCCACCTTACTCTCCTCAGCTCCCTGAGGGAGAGAGAGAGAGACAGAGACAGAGAGAGAGATCCCTGACCTCTGAGTCTCTGCCTCCACCGCTGGCTGGTGCCAACTCACGCGCCATCCCACTTCCAGCCATCACCCCCACGCCTGCCCCGGGGCCAGCCCCACCACAGAGAGGCCGGTTGGTTCCTGCTCACCTCTGTGCCGTCCCTTCCCGACCTGACCCCAGTGCAGGGGATAAGCTTCAGACAAGTCTTTCCATGTCCCTCTGCATGACAATAGACTTCCTCCCCTCTCCCATTCCACAGGCCCACCCACCCGGGACATCCACCTTTGTCATTAGCTCAGGAGAGGATGCAAGATGAGAATCTCTGCTATTGTGTGGGGAGACTCAGTTTCCCGGGTTTCCCCCATGGACACATGTTCTTCAGCTGGGTCTGATTTTCTCCAGACAAGCTGTCTTGGGAAGGATTTGGCCAGCCCTAAGAACCTGAAGGGAAAGGGCGGAGGGGGGTTCTCTCTCTGCCCCCGACAGCCTCGAGCTGGGTCGGTCCCTCAGACCTGGCCAGGGGCAGCCCATCCCCCGGCGCCCTTCCCCGGGGCATCCAAGGGCAGGCCCGGCGCCAGCCCCACCCCGCTCGCCACTGCCCGACCATCGTCCTCCCTCGGGGGCTCCTGGGCAGGACAGGGACCCGGGTGTGGGAGGCCTCCAGATCTCAGGCCTGGCACACCGTTTACCAGGCTGCTTCCTCCTCTGACGGGGGCCCAGCACACGCCCCAGGAGACTTGGCAGCCGCCCCCAGGGCTCTATCCTCTGGAACTCGTCCCCTTGGAAGGGGCCTGGCCCAAGTGCCAGGTTCGGCTGGTCGTCCAGCCTTCTTTGGAGAAAGCAGGCAAGCCGAGCCAGGCTTGCAGTGGCCCTGGCGTGATACCTGCCACCTCAGGCAGAGGGCCTCCCGCGTGCCCTCCATGGCGGGTTTCTCCCCGGAGCCGTGGCCTGGGCACTAGGAAGGCCGGGCCTCCCCGACTCCCGGGAGGAGGGGCTAGCCCAGTTGCGCCCTGGCCCCCAAACTCTCTGGTGCCATCTGCCTGTCTCGGCACTTCTGACTCCACAGAGCCTTTCCTACATCTGGGCTGCCTGCCGTGGCAAAGTGCAGGCGTGGGGTGAGGCCATGGCTTTGTCTTTCCAGGAAAAAATGAGCCCCTGGCCAAAGCAGCAGGCCCAGGCAGAGCCTTGAGTTTGAAGCCCGGTAGGTCTGTGGCCCTCAGGGCCAGAGCAATGCTGTCAAGGCAGGGAAGCGGCCTGCAAGCTGAGTGGGAGTGGGGGAGGGGAGGGAGACAGCTGAAGCCGAGTCCAGAAGGGCGGCGATGGAAGAGCTGCAGCTGGGTCAGAGCCTGGAGGGAGGGCGGGGCCTTCACTGAGGACCCCCCCGCCCCCCGAGGCCAGCCCTAGGCCCCGGCGGTCGCGCATGTGCCCTTGGCCTGTGCGGTGTGTGGGGGCTTGAACCCAAGCCCGCAGGGCTCCCGGAGCGGCCAGAGAAAGAAGGGCCCATGGAGAGGTAGGCGAGGTGGGCAGGGGGCGCCACCTTACTCTCCTCAGCTCCCTGAGGGAGAGAGAGAGAGACAGAGACAGAGAGAGAGATCCCTGACCTCTGAGTCTCTGCCTCCACCGCTGGCTGGTGCCAACTCACGCGCCATCCCACTTCCAGCCATCACCCCCACGCCTGCCCCGGGGCCAGCCCCACCACAGAGAGGCCGGTTGGTTCCTGCTCACCTCTGTGCCGTCCCTTCCCGACCTGACCCCAGTGCAGGGGATAAGCTTCAGACAAGTCTTTCCATGTCCCTCTGCATGACAATAGACTTCCTCCCCTCTCCCATTCCACAGGCCCACCCACCCGGGACATCCACCTTTGTCATTAGCTCAGGAGAGGATGCAAGATGAGAATCTCTGCTATTGTGTGGGGAGACTCAGTTTCCCGGGTTTCCCCCATGGACACATGTTCTTCAGCTGGGTCTGATTTTCTCCAGACAAGCTGTCTTGGGAAGGATTTGGCCAGCCCTAAGAACCTGAAGGGAAAGGGCGGAGGGGGGTTCTCTCTCTGCCCCCGACAGCCTCGAGCTGGGTCGGTCCCTCAGACCTGGCCAGGGGCAGCCCATCCCCCGGCGCCCTTCCCCGGGGCATCCAAGGGCAGGCCCGGCGCCAGCCCCACCCCGCTCGCCACTGCCCGACCATCGTCCTCCCTCGGGGGCTCCTGGGCAGGACAGGGACCCGGGTGTGGGAGGCCTCCAGATCTCAGGCCTGGCACACCGTTTACCAGGCTGCTTCCTCCTCTGACGGGGGCCCAGCACACGCCCCAGGAGACTTGGCAGCCGCCCCCAGGGCTCTATCCTCTGGAACTCGTCCCCTTGGAAGGGGCCTGGCCCAAGTGCCAGGTTCGGCTGGTCGTCCAGCCTTCTTTGGAGAAAGCAGGCAAGCCGAGCCAGGCTTGCAGTGGCCCTGGCGTGATACCTGCCACCTCAGGCAGAGGGCCTCCCGCGTGCCCTCCATGGCGGGTTTCTCCCCGGAGCCGTGGCCTGGGCACTAGGAAGGCCGGGCCTCCCCGACTCCCGGGAGGAGGGGCTAGCCCAGTTGCGCCCTGGCCCCCAAACTCTATGGTGCCATCTGCCTGTCTCGGCACTTCTGACTCCACAGAGCCTTTCCTACATCTGGGCTGCCTGCCGTGGCAAAGTGCAGGCGTGGGGTGAGGCCATGGCTTTGTCTTTCCAGGAAAAAATGAGCCCCTGGCCAAAGCAGCAGGCCCAGGCAGAGCCTTGAGTTTGAAGCCCGGTAGGTCTGTGGCCCTCAGGGCCAGAGCAATGCTGTCAAGGCAGGGAAGCGGCCTGCAAGCTGAGTGGGAGTGGGGGAGGGGAGGGAGACAGCTGAAGCCGAGTCCAGAAGGGCGGCGATGGAAGAGCTGCAGCTGGGTCAGAGCCTGGAGGGAGGGCGGGGCCTTCACTGAGGACCCCCCCGCCCCCCGAGGCCAGCCCTAGGCCCCGGCGGTCGCGCATGTGCCCTTGGCCTGTGCGGTGTGTGGGGGCTTGAACCCAAGCCCGCAGGGCTCCCGGAGCGGCCAGAGAAAGAAGGGCCCATGGAGAGGTAGGCGAGGTGGGCAGGGGGCGCCACCTTACTCTCCTCAGCTCCCTGAGGGAGAGAGAGAGAGACAGAGACAGAGAGAGAGATCCCTGACCTCTGAGTCTCTGCCTCCACCGCTGGCTGGTGCCAACTCACGCGCCATCCCACTTCCAGCCATCACCCCCACGCCTGCCCCGGGGCCAGCCCCACCACAGAGAGGCCGGTTGGTTCCTGCTCACCTCTGTGCCGTCCCTTCCCGACCTGACCCCAGTGCAGGGGATAAGCTTCAGACAAGTCTTTCCATGTCCCTCTGCATGACAATAGACTTCCTCCCCTCTCCCATTCCACAGGCCCACCCACCCGGGACATCCACCTTTGTCATTAGCTCAGGAGAGGATGCAAGATGAGAATCTCTGCTATTGTGTGGGGAGACTCAGTTTCCCGGGTTTCCCCCATGGACACATGTTCTTCAGCTGGGTCTGATTTTCTCCAGACAAGCTGTCTTGGGAAGGATTTGGCCAGCCCTAAGAACCTGAAGGGAAAGGGCGGAGGGGGGTTCTCTCTCTGCCCCCGACAGCCTCGAGCTGGGTCGGTCCCTCAGACCTGGCCAGGGGCAGCCCATCCCCCGGCGCCCTTCCCCGGGGCATCCAAGGGCAGGCCCGGCGCCAGCCCCACCCCGCTCGCCACTGCCCGACCATCGTCCTCCCTCGGGGGCTCCTGGGCAGGACAGGGACCCGGGTGTGGGAGGCCTCCAGATCTCAGGCCTGGCACACCGTTTACCAGGCTGCTTCCTCCTCTGACGGGGGCCCAGCACACGCCCCAGGAGACTTGGCAGCCGCCCCCAGGGCTCTATCCTCTGGAACTCGTCCCCTTGGAAGGGGCCTGGCCCAAGTGCCAGGTTCGGCTGGTCGTCCAGCCTTCTTTGGAGAAAGCAGGCAAGCCGAGCCAGGCTTGCAGTGGCCCTGGCGTGATACCTGCCACCTCAGGCAGAGGGCCTCCCGCGTGCCCTCCATGGCGGGTTTCTCCCCGGAGCCGTGGCCTGGGCACTAGGAAGGCCGGGCCTCCCCGACTCCCGGGAGGAGGGGCTAGCCCAGTTGCGCCCTGGCCCCCAAACTCTCTGGTGCCATCTGCCTGTCTCGGCACTTCTGACTCCACAGAGCCTTTCCTAAATCTGGGCTGCCTGCCGTGGCAAAGTGCAGGCGTGGGGTGAGGCCATGGCTTTGTCTTTCCAGGAAAAAATGAGCCCCTGGCCGAAGCAGCAGGCCCAGGCAGAGACTTGAGTTTGAAGCCCGGTAGGTCTGTGGCCCTCAGGGCCAGAGAAATGCTGTCAAGGCAGGGAAGCGGCCTGCAAGCTGAGTGGGAGTGGGGGAGGGGAGGGAGACAGCTGAAGCCGAGTCCAGAAGGGCGGCGATGGAAGAGCTGCAGCTGGGTCAGAGCCTGGAGGGAGGGCGGGGCCTTCACTGAGGACCCCCCCGCCCCCCGAGGCCAGCCCTAGGCCCCGGCGGTCGCGCATGTGCCCTTGGCCTGTGCGGTGTGTGGGGGCTTGAACCCAAGCCCGCAGGGCTCCCGGAGCGGCCAGAGAAAGAAGGGCCCATGGAGAGGTAGGCGAGGTGGGCAGGGGGCGCCACCTTACTCTCCTCAGCTCCCTGAGGGAGAGAGAGAGAGACAGAGACAGAGAGAGAGATCCCTGACCTCTGAGTCTCTGCCTCCACCGCTGGCTGGTGCCAACTCACGCGCCATCCCACTTCCAGCCATCACCCCCACGCCTGCCCCGGGGCCAGCCCCACCACAGAGAGGCCGGTTGGTTCCTGCTCACCTCTGTGCCGTCCCTTCCCGACCTGACCCCAGTGCAGGGGATAAGCTTCAGACAAGTCTTTCCATGTCCCTCTGCATGACAATAGACTTCCTCCCCTCTCCCATTCCACAGGCCCACCCACCCGGGACATCCACCTTTGTCATTAGCTCAGGAGAGGATGCAAGATGAGAATCTCTGCTATTGTGTGGGGAGACTCAGTTTCCCGGGTTTCCCCCATGGACACATGTTCTTCAGCTGGGTCTGATTTTCTCCAGACAAGCTGTCTTGGGAAGGATTTGGCCAGCCCTAAGAACCTGAAGGGAAAGGGCGGAGGGGGGTTCTCTCTCTGCCCCCGACAGCCTCGAGCTGGGTCGGTCCCTCAGACCTGGCCAGGGGCAGCCCATCCCCCGGCGCCCTTCCCCGGGGCATCCAAGGGCAGGCCCGGCGCCAGCCCCACCCCGCTCGCCACTGCCCGACCATCGTCCTCCCTCGGGGGCTCCTGGGCAGGACAGGGACCCGGGTGTGGGAGGCCTCCAGATCTCAGGCCTGGCACACCGTTTACCAGGCTGCTTCCTCCTCTGACGGGGGCCCAGCACACGCCCCAGGAGACTTGGCAGCCGCCCCCAGGGCTCTATCCTCTGGAACTCGTCCCCTTGGAAGGGGCCTGGCCCAGGTGCCAGGTTCGGCTGGTCGTCCAGCCTTCTTTGGAGAAAGCAGGCAAGCCGAGCCAGGCTTGCAGTGGCCCTGGCGTGATACCTGCCACCTCAGGCAGAGGGCCTCCCGCGTGCCCTCCATGGCGGGTTTCTCCCCGGAGCCGTGGCCTGGGCACTAGGAAGGCCGGGCCTCCCCGACTCCCGGGAGGAGGGGCTAGCCCAGTTGCGCCCTGGCCCCCAAACCCTCTGGTGCCATCTGCCTGTCTCGGCACTTCTGACTCCACAGAGCCTTTCCTAAATCTGGGCTGCCTGCCGTGGCAAAGTGCAGGCGTGGGGTGAGGCCATGGCTTTGTCTTTCCAGGAAAAAATGAGCCCCTGGCCGAAGCAGCAGGCCCAGGCAGAGACTTGAGTTTGAAGCCCGGTAGGTCTGTGGCCCTCAGGGCCAGAGAAATGCTGTCAAGGCAGGGAAGCGGCCTGCAAGCTGAGTGGGAGTGGGGGAGGGGAGGGAGACAGCTGAAGCCGAGTCCAGAAGGGCGGCGATGGAAGAGCTGCAGCTGGGTCAGAGCCTGGAGGGAGGGCGGGGCCTTCACTGAGGACCCCCCCGCCCCCCGAGGCCAGCCCTAGGCCCCGGCGGTCGCGCATGCGCCCTTGGCCTGTGCGGTGTGTGGGGGCTTGAACCCAAGCCCGCAGGGCTCCCGGAGCGGCCAGAGAAAGAAGGGCCCATGGAGAGGTAGGCGAGGTGGGCAGGGGGCGCCACCTTACTCTCCTCAGCTCCCTGAGGGAGAGAGAGAGAGACAGAGACAGAGAGAGAGATCCCTGACCTCTGAGTCTCTGCCTCCACCGCTGGCTGGTGCCAACTCACGCGCCATCCCACTTCCAGCCATCACCCCCACGCCTGCCCCGGGGCCAGCCCCACCACAGAGAGGCCGGTTGGTTCCTGCTCACCTCTGTGCCGTCCCTTCCCGACCTGACCCCAGTGCAGGGGATAAGCTTCAGACAAGTCTTTCCATGTCCCTCTGCATGACAATAGACTTCCTCCCCTCTCCCATTCCACAGGCCCACCCACCCGGGACATCCACCTTTGTCATTAGCTCAGGAGAGGATGCAAGATGAGAATCTCTGCTATTGTGTGGGGAGACTCAGTTTCCCGGGTTTCCCCCATGGACACATGTTCTTCAGCTGGGTCTGATTTTCTCCAGACAAGCTGTCTTGGGAAGGATTTGGCCAGCCCTAAGAACCTGAAGGGAAAGGGCGGAGGGGGGTTCTCTCTCTGCCCCCGACAGCCCCGAGCTGGGTCGGTCCCTCAGACCTGGCCAGGGGCAGCCCATCCCCCGGCGCCCTTCCCCGGGGCATCCAAGGGCAGGCTCGGCGCCAGCCCCACCCCGCTCGCCACTGCCCGACCATCGTCCTCCCTCGGGGGGCCTGGGCAGGACAGGGACCCGGCTGTGGGAGGCCTCCAGATCTCAGGCCTGGCACACCGTTTACCAGGCTGCTTCCTCCTCTGACGGGGGCCCAGCACACGCCCCAGGAGACTTGGCAGCCGCCCCCAGGGCTCTATCCTCTGGAACTCGTCCCCTTGGAAGGGGCCTGGCCCAGGTGCCAGGTTCGGCTGGTCGGCCAGCCTCCTTTGGAGAAAGCAGGCAAGCCGAGCCAGGCTTGCAGTGGCCCTGGCGTGACACCTGCCACCTCAGGCAGAGGGCCTCCCGCGAGCCCTCCATGGCGGGTTTCTCCCCGGAGCCGTGGCCTGGGCACTAGGAAGGCCGGGCCTCCCCGACTCCCGGGAGGAGGGGCTAGCCCAGTTGCGCGCTGGCCCCCAAACCCTCTGGTGCCATCTGCCTGTCTCGGCACTTCTGACTCCACAGAGCCTTTCCTACATCTGGGCTGCCTGCCGTGGCAAAGTGCAGGCGTGGGGTGAGGCCATGGCTTTGTCTTTCCAGGAAAAAATGAGCCCCTGGCCGAAGCAGCAGGCCCAGGCAGAGCCTTGAGTTTGAAGCCCGGTAGGTCTGTGGCCCTCAGGGCCAGAGCAATGCTGTCAAGGCAGGGAAGCGGCCTGCAAGCTGAGTGGGAGTGGGGGAGGGGAGGGAGACAGCTGAAGCCGAGTCCAGAAGGGCGGCGATGGAAGAGCTGCAGCTGGGTCAGAGCCTGGAGGGAGGGCGGGGCCTTCACTGAGGACCCCCCCGCCCCCCGAGGCCAGCCCTAGGCCCCGGCGGTCGTGCATGCGCCCTTGGCCTGTGCGGTGTGTGGGGGCTTGAACCCAAGCCCGCAGGGCTCCCGGAGCGGCCAGAGAAAGAAGGGCCCATGGAGAGGTAGGCGAGGTGGGCAGGGGGCGCCACCTTACTCTCCTCAGCTCCCTGAGGGAGAGAGAGAGAGACAGAGACAGAGAGAGAGATCCCTGACCTCTGAGTCTCTGCCTCCACCGCTGGCTGGTGCCAACTCACGCGCCATCCCACTTCCAGCCATCACCCCCACGCCTGCCCCGGGGCCAGCCCCACCACAGAGAGGCCGGTTGGTTCCTGCTCACCTCTGTGCCGTCCCTTCCCGACCTGACCCCAGTGCAGGGGATAAGCTTCAGACAAGTCTTTCCATGTCCCTCTGCATGACAATAGACTTCCTCCCCTCTCCCATTCCACAGGCCCACCCACCCGGGACATCCACCTTTGTCATTAGCTCAGGAGAGGATGCAAGATGAGAATCTCTGCTATTGTGTGGGGAGACTCAGTTTCCCGGGTTTCCCCCATGGACACATGTTCTTCAGCTGGGTCTGATTTTCTCCAGACAAGCTGTCTTGGGAAGGATTTGGCCAGCCCTAAGAACCTGAAGGGAAAGGGCGGAGGGGGGTTCTCTCTCTGCCCCCGACAGCCTCGAGCTGGGTCGGTCCCTCAGACCTGGCCAGGGGCAGCCCATCCCCCGGCGCCCTTCCCCGGGGCATCCAAGGGCAGGCCCGGCGCCAGCCCCACCCCGCTCGCCACTGCCCGACCATCGTCCTCCCTCGGGGGGCCTGGGCAGGACAGGGACCCGGGTGTGGGAGGCCTCCAGATCTCAGGCCTGGCACACCGTTTACCAGGCTGCTTCCTCCTCTGACGGGGGCCCAGCACACGCCCCAGGAGACTTGGCAGCCGCCCCCAGGGCTCTATCCTCTGGAACTCGTCCCCTTGGAAGGGGCCTGGCCCAGGTGCCAGGTTCGGCTGGTCGTCCAGCCTTCTTTGGAGAAAGCAGGCAAGCCGAGCCAGGCTTGCAGTGGCCCTGGCGTGATACCTGCCACCTCAGGCAGAGGGCCTCCCGCGTGCCCTCCATGGCGGGTTTCTCCCCGGAGCCGTGGCCTGGGCACTAGGAAGGCCGGGCCTCCCCGACTCCCGGGAGGAGGGGCTAGCCCAGTTGCGCCCTGGCCCCCAAACCCTCTGGTGCCATCTGCCTGTCTCGGCACTTCTGACTCCACAGAGCCTTTCCTACATCTGGGCTGCCTGCCGTGGCAAAGTGCAGGCGTGGGGTGAGGCCATGGCTTTGTCTTTCCAGGAAAAAATGAGCCCCTGGCCGAAGCAGCAGGCCCAGGCAGAGCCTTGAGTTTGAAGCCCGGTAGGTCTGTGGCCCTCAGGGCCAGAGCAATGCTGTCAAGGCAGGGAAGCGGCCTGCAAGCTGAGTGGGAGTGGGGGAGGGGAGGGAGACAGCTGAAGCCGAGTCCAGAAGGGCGGCGATGGAAGAGCTGCAGCTGGGTCAGAGCCTGGAGGGAGGGCGGGGCCTTCACTGAGGACCCCCCCGCCCCCCGAGGCCAGCCCTAGGCCCCGGCGGTCGCGCATGCGCCCTTGGCCTGTGCGGTGTGTGGGGGCTTGAACCCAAGCCCGCAGGGCTCCCGGAGCGGCCAGAGAAAGAAGGGCCCATGGAGAGGTAGGCGAGGTGGGCAGGGGGCGCCACCTTACTCTCCTCAGCTCCCTGAGGGAGAGAGAGAGAGACAGAGACAGAGAGAGAGATCCCTGACCTCTGAGTCTCTGCCTCCACCGCTGGCTGGTGCCAACTCACGCGCCATCCCACTTCCAGCCATCACCCCCACGCCTGCCCCGGGGCCAGCCCCACCACAGAGAGGCCGGTTGGTTCCTGCTCACCTCTGTGCCGTCCCTTCCCGACCTGACCCCAGTGCAGGGGATAAGCTTCAGACAAGTCTTTCCATGTCCCTCTGCATGACAATAGACTTCCTCCCCTCTCCCATTCCACAGGCCCACCCAACCGGGACATCCACCTTTGTCATTAGCTCAGGAGAGGATGCAAGATGAGAATCTCTGCTATTGTGTGGGGAGACTCAGTTTCCCGGGTTTCCCCCATGGACACATGTTCTTCAGCTGGGTCTGATTTTCTCAGACAAGCTGTCTTGGGAAGGATTTGGCCAGCCCTAAGAACCTGAAGGGAAAGGGCGGAGGGGGGTTCTCTCTCTGCCCCCCGACAGCCCCGAGCTGGGTCGGTCCCTCAGACCCTGGCCAGGGGCAGCCCATCCCCCGGCGCCCTTCCCCGGGGCATCCAAGGGCAGGCTCGGCGCCAGCCCCACCCCGCTCGCCACTGCCCCGACCATCGTCCTCCCTCGGGGGGCCTGGGCAGGACAGGGACCCGGCTGTGGGAGGCCTCCAGATCTCAGGCCTGGCACACCGTTTACCAGGCTGCTTCCTCCTCTGACGGGGGCCCAGCACACGCCCCAGGAGACTTGGCAGCCGCCCCCAGGGCTCTATCCTCTGGAACTCGTCCCCTTGGAAGGGGCCTGGCCAGGTGCCAGGTTCGGCTGGTCGGCCAGCCTCCTTTGGAGAAAGCAGGCAAGCCGAGCCAGGCTTGCAGTGGCCCTGGCGTGACACCTGCCACCTCAGGCAGAGGGCCTCCCGCGAGCCTCCATGGCGGGTTTCTCCCCGGAGCCGTGGCCTGGGCACTAGGAAGGCCGGGCCTCCCCGACTCCCGGGAGGAGGGGCTAGCCCAGTTGCGCGCTGGCCCCCAAACCCTCTGGTGCCATCTGCCTGTCTCGCACTTCTGACTCCACAGAGCCTTTCCTACATCTGGGCTGCCTGCCGTGGCAAAGTGCAGGCGTGGGGTGAGGCCATGGCTTTGTCTTTCCAGGAAAAAATGAGCCCCTGGCCGAAGCAGCAGGCCCAGGCAGAGCCTTGAGTTTGAAGCCCGGTAGGTCTGTGGCCCTCAGGGCCAGAGCAATGCTGTCAAGGCAGGGAAGCGGCCTGCAAGCTGAGTGGGAGTGGGGGAGGGGAGGGAGACAGCTGAAGCCGAGTCCAGAAGGGCGGCGATGAAGAGCTGCAGCTGGGTCAGAGCCTGGAGGGAGGGCGGGGTCTTCACTGAGGACCCCCCCCGCCCCCCGAGGCCAGCCCTAGGCCCCGGCGGTCGCGCATGCGCCCTTGGCCTGTGCGGTGTGTGGGGGCTTGAACCCAAGCCGCAGGGCTCCCGGAGCGGCCAGAGAAAGAAGGGCCCATGGAGAGGTAGGCGAGGTGGGCAGGGGGCGCCACCTTACTCTCCTCAGCTCCCTGAGGGAGAGAGAGAGAGACAGAGACAGAGAGAGAGATCCCTGACCTCTGAGTCTCTGCCTCCACCGCTGGCTGGTGCCAACTCACGCGCCATCCCACTTCCAGCCATCACACCCCCACGCCTGCCCCGGGGCCAGCCCCACCACAGAGAGGCCGGTTGGTTCCTGCTCACCTCTGTGCCGTCCCTCTCCCGACCTGACCCCAGTGCAGGGGATAAGCTTCAGACAAGTCTTTCCATGTCCCTCTGCATGACAATAGACTTCCTCCCCTCTCCCATTCCACAGCCCACCCACCCGGGACATCCACCTTTGTCATTAGCTCAGGAGAGGATGCAAGATGAGAATCTCTGCTATTGTGTGGGGAGATCAGTTTCCCGGGTTTCCCCCATGGACACATGTTCTTCAGCTGGGTCTGATTTTCTCCAGACAAGCTGTCTTGGGAAGGATTTGGCCAGCCCTAAGAACCTGAAGGGAAAGGGCGAGGGGGGTTCTCTCTCTGCCCCCCGACAGCCCCGAGCTGGGTCGGTCCCTCAGACCTGTCCAGGGGCAGCCCATCCCCCGGCGCCCTTCCCCGGGGCATCCAAGGGCAGGCTCGGCGCCAGCCCCACCCCGCTCGCCACTGCCCGACCATCGTCCTCCCTCGGGGGGGCCTGGGCAGGACAGGGACCCGGGTGTGGGAGGCCTCCAGATCTCAGGCCTGGCACACCGTTTACCAGGCTGCTTCCTCCTCTGACGGGGGCCCAGCACACGCCCCAGGAGACTTGGCAGCCGCCCCCAGGGCTCTATCCTCTGGAACTCGTCCCCTTGGAAGGGGCCTGGCCCAGGTGCCAGGTTCGGCTGGTGGTCCAGCCTTCTTTGGAGAAAGCAGGCAAGCCGAACCAGGCTTGCAGTGGCCCTGGCGTGATACCTGCCACCTCAGGCAGAGGGCCTCCCGCGTGCCCTCCATGGCGGGTTTCTCCCCGAGCCGTGGCCTGGGCACTAGGAAGCCGGGCCTCCCCGACTCCCGGGAGGAGGGGCTAGCCCAGTTGCGCCCTGGCCCCCAAACCCTCTGGTGCCATCTGCCTGTCTCGGCACTTCTGACTCCACAGAGCCTTTCCTACATCTGGGCTGCCTGCCGTGGCAAAGTGCAGGCGTGGGGTGAGGCCATGGCTTTGTCTTTCCAGGAAAAAATGAGCCCCTGGCCGAAGCAGCAGGCCCAGGCAGAGCCTTGAGTTTGAAGCCCGGTAGGTCTGTGGCCCTCAGGGCCAGAGAAATGCTGTCAAGGCAGGGAAGCGGCCTGCAAGCTGAGTGGGAGTGGGGGAGGGGAGGGAGACAGCTGAAGCCGAGTCCAGAAGGGCGGCGATGGAAGAGCTGCAGCTGGGTCAGAGCCTGGAGGGAGGGCGGGGCCTTCACTGAGGACCCCCCCGCCCCCCCGAGGCCAGCCCTAGGCCCCGGCGGTCGCGCATGCGCCCTTGGCCTGTGCGGTGTGTGGGGGCTTGAACCCAAGCCCGCAGGGCTCCCCGGAGCGGCCAGAGAAAGAAGGGCCCATGGAGAGGTAGGCGAGGTGGGCAGGGGGCGCCACCTTACTCTCCTCAGCTCCCTGAGGGAGAGAGAGAGAGACAGAGACAGAGAGAGAGATCCCTGACCTCTGAGTCTCTGCCTCCACCGCTGGCTGGTGCCAACTCACGCGCCATCCCACTTCCAGCCATCACCCCCACGCCTGCCCCGGGGCCAGCCCCCACCCACAGAGAGGCCGGTTGGTTCCTGCTCACCTCTGTGCCGTCCCTTCCCGACCTGACCCCAGTGCAGGGGATAAGCTTCAGACAAGTCTTTCCATGTCCCTCTGCATGACAATAGACTTCCTCCCCCTCTCCCATTCCACAGGCCCACCCACCCGGGACATCCACCTTTGTCATTAGCTCAGGAGAGGATGCAAGATGAGAATCTCTGCTATTGTGTGGGGAGACTCAGTTTCCCGGGTTTCCCCCATGGACACATGTTCTTCAGCTGGGTCTGATTTTCTCCAGACAAGCTGTCTTGGGAAGGATTTGGCCAGCCCTAAGAACCTGAAGGGAAAGGGCGGAGGGGGGTTCTCTCTCTGCCCCCGACAGCCCCGAGCTGGGTCGGTCCCCTCAGACCTGGCCAGGGGCAGCCCATCCCCCCGGCGCCCTTCCCCCGGGGCATCCAAGGGCAGGCTCGGCGCCAGCCCCACCCCCGCTCGCCACTGCCCGACCATCGTCCTCCCTCGGGGGGCCTGGGCAGGACAGGGACCCCAGGCTGTGGGAGGCCTCCAGATCTCAGGCCTGGCACACACCCGTTTACCAGGCTGCTTCCTCCTCTGACGGGGGCCCAGCACACGCCCAGGAGACTTGGCAGCCGCCCCCAGGGCTCTATCCTCTGGAACTCGTCCCCTTGGAAGGGGCTGGCCCAGGTGCCAGGTTCGGCTGGTCGGCCAGCCTCCTTTGGAGAAAGCAGGCAAGCCGAGCCAGGCTTGCAGTGGCCCTGCGTGACACCTGCCACCCTCAGGCAGAGGGCCTCCCCGCGAGCCCTCCATGGCGGGTTTCTCCCCGGAGCCGTGGCCTGGGCACTAGGAAGGCCGGGCCTCTCCCCGACTCCCGGGAGGAGGGGCTAGCCCAGTTGCGCGCTGGCCCCCAAACCCTCTGGTGCCATCTGCCTGTCTCGGCACTTCTGACTCCACAGAGCCTTTCCTACATCTGGGCTGCCTGCCGTGGCAAAGTGCAGGCGTGGGGTGAGGCCATGGCTTTGTCTTTCCAGGAAAAAATGAGCCCCTGGCCGAAGCAGCAGGCCCAGGCAGAGCCTTGAGTTTGAAGCCCGGTAGGTCTGTGGCCCTCAGGGCCAGAGCAATGCTGTCAAGGCAGGGAAGCGGCCTGCAAGCTGAGTGGGAGTGGGGGGAGGGGAGGGAGACAGCTGAAGCCGAGTCCAGAAGGGCGGCGATGGAAGAGCTGCAGCTGGTCAGAGCCTGGAGGGAGGGCGGGGTCTTCACTGAGGACCCCCCCGCCCCCCGAGGCCAGCCCTAGGCCCCGGCGGTCGCGCATGCGCCCCTTGGCCTGTGCGGTGTGTGGCGGGCTTGAACCCAAGCCCGCAGGGCTCCCGGAGCGGCCAGAGAAAGAAGGGCCCATGGAGAGGTAGGCGAGGTGGGCAGGGGGCGCCACCTTACTCTCCTCAGCTCCCTGAGGGAGAGAGAGAGAGACAGAGACAGAGAGAGAGATCCCTGACCTCTGAGTCTCTGCCTCCACCGCTGGCTGGTGCCAACTCACCGCGCCATCCCACTTCCAGCCATCACCCCCACGCCTGCCCCGGGGCCAGCCCCACCACAGAGAGGCCGGTTGGTTCCTGCTCACCTCTGTGCCGTCCCTTCCCCGACCTGACCCCAGTGCAGGGGATAAGCTTCAGACAAGTCTTTCCATGTCCCTCTGCATGACAATAGACTTCCTCCCCTCTCCCATTCCACAGGCCCACCCACCGGGACATCCACCTTTGTCATTAGCTCAGGAGAGGATGCAAGATGAGAATCTCTGCTATTGTGTGGGGAGACTCAGTTTCCCGGGTTTCCCCCATGGACACATGTTCTTCAGCTGGGTCTGATTTTCTCCAGACAAGCTGTCTTGGGAAGGATTTGGCCAGCCTAAGAACCTGAGGGAAAGGGCGGAGGGGGGTTCTCCTCTCTGCCCCCGACAGCCCCGAGCTGGGTCGGTCCCTCAGACCTGGCCAGGGGCAGCCCATCCCCCGGCGCCTTCCCCGGGGCATCCAAGGGCAGGCTCGGCGCCAGCCCCACCCCGCTCGCCACTGCCCGACCATCGTCCTCCCTCGGGGGGCCTGGGCAGGACAGGGACCCAGCTGTGGGAGGCCTCCAGATCTCAGGCCTGGCACAACCCGTTTACCAGGCTGCTTCCTCCTCTGACGGGGGCCCAGCACACGCCCCAGGAGACTTGGCAGCCGCCCCCAGGGCTCTATCCTCTGGAACTCGTCCCCTTGGAAGGGCCTGGCCCAGGTGCCAGGTTCGGCTGGTGGTCCAGCCTTCTTTGGAGAAAGCAGGCAAGCCGAACAGGCTTGCAGTGGCCCTGGCGTGATACCTGCCACCTCAGGCAGAGGGGCCTCCCGCGTGCCCTCCATGGCGGGTTTCTCCCCGGAGCCGTGGCCTGGGCACTAGGAAGGCCGGGCCTCCCCGACTCCCGGGAGGAGGGGCTAGCCCAGTTGCGCCCCTGGCCCCCAAACCCTCTGGTGCCATCTGCCTGTCTCGGCACTTCTGACTCACAGAGCCTTTCCTACATCTGGGCTGCCTGCCGTGGCAAAGTGCAGGCGTGGGGTGAGGGCCATGGCTTTGTCTTTCAGGAAAAAATGAGCCCCTGGCCGAAGCAGCAGGCCCAGGCAGAGCCTTGAGTTTGAAGCCCGGTAGGTCTGTGGCCCTCAGGGGCCAGAGAAATGCTGTCAAGGCAGGGAAGCGGCCCTGCAAGCTGAGTGGGAGTGGGGGAGGGGAGGGAGACAGCTGAAGCCGAGTCCAGAAGGGCGGCGATGGAAGAGCTGCAGCTGGGTCAGAGCCTGGAGGGAGGGCGGGGCCTTCACTGAGGACCCCCCCGCCCCCCGAGGCCAGCCCTAGGCCCCGGCGGTCGCGCATGCGCCCTTGGCCTGTGCGGTGTGTGGGGGCTTGAACCCAAGCCCGCAGGGCTCCCGGAGCGGCCAGAGAAAGAAGGGCCCATGGAGAGGTAGGCGAGGTGGGCAGGGGGCGCCACCTTACTCTCCTCAGCTCCTGAGGGAGAGAGAGAGAGGACAGAGACAGAGAGAGAGATCCCTGACCTCTGAGTCTCTGCCTCCACCGCTGGCTGGTGCCAACTCACGCGCCATCCCACTTCCAGCCATCACCCCCACGCCTGCCCCGGGGCCAGCCCCACCACAGAGAGGCCGGTTGGTTCCTGCTCACCTCTGTGCCGTCCCTTCCCGACCTGACCCCAGTGCAGGGGATAAGCTTCAGACAAGTCTTTCCATGTCCCTCTGCATGACAATAGACTTTCCTCCCCTCTCCCATTCCACAGGCCCACCCACCCGGGACATCCACCTTTGTCATTAGCTCAGGAGAGGATGCAAGATGAGAATCTCTGCTATTGTGTGGGGAGACTCAGTTTCCCGGGTTTCCCCCATGGGACACATGTTCTTCAGCTGGGTCTGATTTTCTCCAGACAAGCTGTCTTGGGAAGGATTTGGCCCAGCCCTAAGAACCCTGAAGGGAAAGGGCGGAGGGGGGTTCTCTCTCTGCCCCCGACAGCCCCGAGCTGGGTCGGTCCCTCAGACCTGGCCAGGGGCAGCCCATCCCCCGGCGCCTTCCCCGGGGCATCCAAGGGCAGGCTCGGCGCAGCCCCACCCCGCTCGCCACTGCCCGACCATCGTCCTCCCTCGGGGGGCCTGGGCAGGACAGGGACCCAGCTGTGGGAGGCCTCCAGATCTCAGGCCTGGCACACCGTTTACAGGCTGCTTCCTCCTCTGACGGGGGCCCAGCACACGCCCCAGGAGACTTGGCAGCCGCCCCCAGGGCTCTATCCTCTGGAACTCGTCCCCTTGGAAGGGGCCTGGCCCAGGTGCCAGGTTCGGCTGGTGGTCCAGCCTTCTTTGGAGAAAGCAGGCAAGGCCGAACCAGGCTTGCAGTGGCCCTGGCGTGATACCTGCCACCTCAGGCAGAGGGCCTCCCGCGTGCCCTCCATGGCGGGTTTCTCCCCGGAGCCGTGGCCTGGGCACTAGGAAGGCCGGGCCTCCCCGACTCCCGGGAGGAGGGCTAGCCCAGTTGCGCCCTGGCCCCCAAACCCCCTCTGGTGCCATCTGCCTGTCTCGGCACTTCTGACTCCACAGAGCCTTTCCTACATCTGGGCTGCCTGCCGTGGCAAAGTGCAGGCGTGGGGTGAGGCCATGGCTTTGTCTTTCCAGGAAAAAATGAGCCCCTGGCCGAAGCAGCAGGCCCAGGCAGAGCCTTGAGTTTGAAGCCCGGTAGGTCTGTGGCCCTCAGGGCCAGAGAAATGCTGTCAAGGGCAGGGAAGCGGCCTGCAAGCTGAGTGGGAGTGGGGGAGGGGAGGGAGACAGCTGAAGCCGAGTCCAGAAGGGCGGCGATGGAAGAGCTGCAGCTGGGTCAGAGCCTGGAGGGAGGGCGGGGCCTTCACTGAGGACCCCCCCGCCCCCCGAGGCCAGCCCTAGGCCCCGGCGGTCGCGCATGCGCCCTTGGGCCCTGTGCGGTGTGTGGGGGCTTGAACCCAAGCCCGCAGGGCTCCCGGAGCGGCCAGAGAAAGAAGGGCCCATGGAGAGGTAGGCGAGGTGGGCAGGGGGCGCCACCTTACTCTCCTCAGCTCCCTGAGGGAGAGAGAGAGAGACAGAGACAGAGAGAGAGATCCCTGACCTCTGAGTCTCTGCCTCCACCGCTGGCTGGTGCCAACTCACCGCGCCATCCCACTTCCAGCCATCACCCCCACGCCTGCCCCGGGGCCAGCCCCACCACAGAGAGGCCGGTTGGTTCCTGCTCACCTCTGTGCCGTCCCTTCCCGACCTGACCCCAGTGCAGGGGATAAGCTTCAGACAAGTCTTTCCATGTCCCTCTGCATGACAATAGACTTCCTCCCCTCTCCCATTCCACAGGCCCACCCACCCGGGACATCCACCTTTGTCATTAGCTCAGGAGAGGATGCAAGATGAGAATCTCTGCTATTGTGTGGGGAGACTCAGTTTCCCGGGTTTCCCCCATGGACACATGTTCTTCAGCTGGGTCTGATTTTCTCCAGACAAGCTGTCTTGGGAAGGATTTGGCCAGCCCTAAGAACCTGAAGGGAAAGGGCGGAGGGGGGTTCTCTCTCTGCCCCCGACAGCCCCGAGCTGGGTCGGTCCCCTCAGACCTGGCCAGGGGCAGCCCATCCCCCGGCGCCCTTCCCCGGGGCATCCAAGGGCAGGCTCGGCGCCAGCCCCACCCCCGCTCCGCCACTGCCCGACCATCGTCCTCCCCTCGGGGGGCCTGGGCAGGACAGGGACCCGGCTGTGGGGAGGCCTCCAGATCTCAGGCCTGGCACACCCTTTACCAGGCTGCTTCCTCCTCTGACGGGGGCCCAGCACACGCCCCCAGGAGACTTGGCAGCCGCCCCCCAGGGCTCTATCCTCTGGAACTCGTCCCCTTGGAAGGGGCCTGGCCCAGGTGCCAGGTTCGGCTGGTGGTCCAGCCTTCTTTGGAGAAAGCAGGCAAGCCGAACCAGGCTTGCAGTGGCCCTGGCGTGATACCTGCCACCTCAGGCAGAGGGCCTCCCGCGTGCCCCTCCATGGCGGGTTTCTCCCCGGAGCCGTGGCCTGGGCACTAGGAAGGCCGGGCCTCCCCGACTCCCGGGAGGAGGGGCTAGCCCAGTTGCGCCCTGGCCCCCAAACCCTCTGGTGCCATCTGCCTGTCTCGGCACTTCTGACTCCACAGAGCCTTTCCTACATCTGGGCTGCCTGCCGTGGCAAAGTGCAGGCGTGGGGTGAGGCCATGGCTTTGTCTTTCCAGGAAAAAATGAGCCCCTGGCCAAAGCAGCAGGCCCAGGCAGAGCCTTGAGTTTGAAGCCCGGTAGGTCTGTGGCCCTCAGGGCCAGAGCAATGCTGTCAAGGCAGGGAAGCGGCCTGCAAGCTGAGTGGGAGTGGGGGAGGGGAGGGAGACAGCTGAAGCCGAGTCCAGAAGGGCGGCGATGGAAGAGCTGCAGCTGGGTCAGAGCCTGGAGGGAGGGCGGGGCCTTCACTGAGGACCCCCCCGCCCCCCGAGGCCAGCCCTAGGCCCCCGGCGGTCGCGCATGTGCCCTTGGCCTGTGCGGGTGTGTGGGGGCTTGAACCCAAGCCCGCAGGGCTCCCGGAGCGGCCAGAGAAAGAAGGGCCCATGGAGAGGTAGGCGAGGTGGGCAGGGGGCGCCACCTTACTCTCCTCAGCTCCCTGAGGGAGAGAGAGAGAGACAGAGACAGAGAGAGAGATCCCTGACCTCTGAGTCTCTGCCTCCACCGCTGGCTGGTGCCAACTCACGCGCCATCCCCACTTCCAGCCATCACCCCCACGCCTGCCCCGGGGCCAGCCCCACCACAGAGAGGCCGGTTGGTTCCTGCTCACCTCTGTGCCGTCCCTTCCCGACCTGACCCCAGTGCAGGGGATAAGCTTCAGACAAGTCTTTCCATGTCCCTCTGCATGACAATAGACTTCCTCCCCTCTCCCATTCCCACAGGCCCACCCACCCGGGACATCCACCTTTGTCATTAGCTCAGGAGAGGATGCAAGATGAGAATCTCTGCTATTGTGTGGGGAGACTCAGTTTCCCGGGTTTCCCCCCATGGACACATGTTCTTCAGCTGGGGGTCTGATTTTCTCCAGACAAGCTGTCTTGGAGGGGGGTTCTCTCTCTGCCCCCGACAGCCTCGAGCTGGGTCGGTCCCTCAGACCTGGCCAGGGGCAGCCCATCCCCCGGCGCCCTTCCCCGGGGCATCCAAGGGCAGGCCCGGCGCCAGCCCCACCCCGCTCGCCACTGCCCGACCATCGTCCTCCCTCGGGGGCTCCTGGGCAGGACAGGGACCCGGGTGTGGGAGGCCTCCAGATCTCAGGCCTGGCACACCGTTTACCAGGCTGCTTCCTCCTCTGACGGGGGCCCAGCACACGCCCCAGGAGACTTGGCAGCCGCCCCCAGGGCTCTATCCTCTGGAACTCGTCCCCTTGGAAGGGGCCTGGCCCAGGTGCCAGGTTCGGCTGGTCGTCCAGCCTTCTTTGGAGAAAGCAGGCAAGCCGAGCCAGGCTTGCAGTGGCCCTGGCGTGATACCTGCCACCTCAGGCAGAGGGCCTCCCGCGTGCCCTCCATGGCGGGTTTCTCCCCGGAGCCGTGGCCTGGGCACTAGGAAGGCCGGGCCTCCCCGACTCCCGGGAGGAGGGGCTAGCCCAGTTGCGCCCTGGCCCCCAAACCCTCTGGTGCCATCTGCCTGTCTCGGCACTTCTGACTCCACAGAGCCTTTCCTACATCTGGGCTGCCTGCCGTGGCAAAGTGCAGGCGTGGGGTGAGGCCATGGCTTTGTCTTTCCAGGAAAAAATGAGCCCCTGGCCGAAGCAGCAGGCCCAGGCAGAGCCTTGAGTTTGAAGCCCGGTAGGTCTGTGGCCCTCAGGGCCAGAGCAATGCTGTCAAGGCAGGGAAGCGGCCTGCAAGCTGAGTGGGAGTGGGGGAGGGGAGGGAGACAGCTGAAGCCGAGTCCAGAAGGGCGGCGATGGAAGAGCTGCAGCTGGGTCAGAGCCTGGAGGGAGGGCGGGGCCTTCACTGAGGACCCCCCCGCCCCCCGAGGCCAGCCCTAGGCCCCGGCGGTCGTGCATGCGCCCTTGGCCTGTGCGGTGTGTGGGGGCTTGAACCCAAGCCCGCAGGGCTCCCGGAGCGGCCAGAGAAAGAAGGGCCCATGGAGAGGTAGGCGAGGTGGGCAGGGGGCGCCACCTTACTCTCCTCAGCTCCCTGAGGGAGAGAGAGAGAGACAGAGACAGAGAGAGAGATCCCTGACCTCTGAGTCTCTGCCTCCACCGCTGGCTGGTGCCAACTCACGCGCCATCCCACTTCCAGCCATCACCCCCACGCCTGCCCCGGGGCCAGCCCCACCACAGAGAGGCCGGTTGGTTCCTGCTCACCTCTGTGCCGTCCCTTCCCGACCTGACCCCAGTGCAGGGAATAAGCTTCAGACAAGTCTTTCCATGTCCCTCTGCATGACAATAGACTTCCTCCCCTCTCCCATTCCACAGGCCCACCCACCCGGGACATCCACCTTTGTCATTAGCTCAGGAGAGGATGCAAGATGAGAATCTCTGCTATTGTGTGGGGAGACTCAGTTTCCCGGGTTTCCCCCATGGACACATGTTCTTCAGCTGGGTCTGATTTTCTCCAGACAAGCTGTCTTGGGAAGGATTTGGCCAGCCCTAAGAACCTGAAGGGAAAGGGCGGAGGGGGGTTCTCTCTCTGCCCCCGACAGCCTCGAGCTGGGTCGGTCCCTCAGACCTGGCCAGGGGCAGCCCATCCCCCGGCGCCCTTCCCCGGGGCATCCAAGGGCAGGCCCGGCGCCAGCCCCACCCCGCTCGCCACTGCCCGACCATCGTCCTCCCTCGGGGGGCCTGGGCAGGACAGGGACCCGGCTGTGGGAGGCCTCCAGATCTCAGGCCTGGCACACCGTTTACCAGGCTGCTTCCTCCTCTGACGGGGGCCCAGCACACGCCCCAGGAGACTTGGCAGCCGCCCCCAGGGCTCTATCCTCTGGAACTCGTCCCCTTGGAAGGGGCCTGGCCCAGGTGCCAGGTTCGGCTGGTCGGCCAGCCTCCTTTGGAGAAAGCAGGCAAGCCGAGCCAGGCTTGCAGTGGCCCTGGCGTGACACCTGCCACCTCAGGCAGAGGGCCTCCCGCGAGCCCTCCATGGCGGGTTTCTCCCCGGAGCCGTGGCCTGGGCACTAGGAAGGCCGGGCCTCCCCGACTCCCGGGAGGAGGGGCTAGCCCAGTTGCGCGCTGGCCCCCAAACCCTCTGGTGCCATCTGCCTGTCTCGGCACTTCTGACTCCACAGAGCCTTTCCTACATCTGGGCTGCCTGCCGTGGCAAAGTGCAGGCGTGGGGTGAGGCCATGGCTTTGTCTTTCCAGGAAAAAATGAGCCCCTGGCCGAAGCAGCAGGCCCAGGCAGAGCCTTGAGTTTGAAGCCCGGTAGGTCTGTGGCCCTCAGGGCCAGAGCAATGCTGTCAAGGCAGGGAAGCGGCCTGCAAGCTGAGTGGGAGTGGGGGAGGGGAGGGAGACAGCTGAAGCCGAGTCCAGAAGGGCGGCGATGGAAGAGCTGCAGCTGGGTCAGAGCCTGGAGGGAGGGCGGGGTCTTCACTGAGGACCCCCCCGCCCCCCGAGGCCAGCCCTAGGCCCCGGCGGTCGCGCATGCGCCCTTGGCCTGTGCGGTGTGTGGGGGCTTGAACCCAAGCCCGCAGGGCTCCCGGAGCGGCCAGAGAAAGAAGGGCCCATGGAGAGGTAGGCGAGGTGGGCAGGGGGCGCCACCTTACTCTCCTCAGCTCCCTGAGGGAGAGAGAGAGAGACAGAGACAGAGAGAGAGATCCCTGACCTCTGAGTCTCTGCCTCCACCGCTGGCTGGTGCCAACTCACGCGCCATCCCACTTCCAGCCATCACCCCCACGCCTGCCCCGGGGCCAGCCCCACCACAGAGAGGCCGGTTGGTTCCTGCTCACCTCTGTGCCGTCCCTTCCCGACCTGACCCCAGTGCAGGGGATAAGCTTCAGACAAGTCTTTCCATGTCCCTCTGCATGACAATAGACTTCCTCCCCTCTCCCATTCCACAGGCCCACCCACCCGGGACATCCACCTTTGTCATTAGCTCAGGAGAGGATGCAAGATGAGAATCTCTGCTATTGTGTGGGGAGACTCAGTTTCCCGGGTTTCCCCCATGGACACATGTTCTTCAGCTGGGTCTGATTTTCTCCAGACAAGCTGTCTTGGGAAGGATTTGGCCAGCCCTAAGAACCTGAAGGGAAAGGGCGGAGGGGGGTTCTCTCTCTGCCCCCGACAGCCTCGAGCTGGGTCGGTCCCTCAGACCTGGCCAGGGGCAGCCCATCCCCCGGCGCCCTTCCCCGGGGCATCCAAGGGCAGGCCCGGCGCCAGCCCCACCCCGCTCGCCACTGCCCGACCATCGTCCTCCCTCGGGGGGCCTGGGCAGGACAGGGACCCGGCTGTGGGAGGCCTCCAGATCTCAGGCCTGGCACACCGTTTACCAGGCTGCTTCCTCCTCTGACGGGGGCCCAGCACACGCCCCAGGAGACTTGGCAGCCGCCCCCAGGGCTCTATCCTCTGGAACTCGTCCCCTTGGAAGGGGCCTGGCCCAGGTGCCAGGTTCGGCTGGTCGGCCAGCCTCCTTTGGAGAAAGCAGGCAAGCCGAGCCAGGCTTGCAGTGGCCCTGGCGTGACACCTGCCACCTCAGGCAGAGGGCCTCCCGCGAGCCCTCCATGGCGGGTTTCTCCCCGGAGCCGTGGCCTGGGCACTAGGAAGGCCGGGCCTCCCCGACTCCCGGGAGGAGGGGCTAGCCCAGTTGCGCGCTGGCCCCCAAACCCTCTGGTGCCATCTGCCTGTCTCGGCACTTCTGACTCCACAGAGCCTTTCCTACATCTGGGCTGCCTGCCGTGGCAAAGTGCAGGCGTGGGGTGAGGCCATGGCTTTGTCTTTCCAGGAAAAAATGAGCCCCTGGCCGAAGCAGCAGGCCCAGGCAGAGCCTTGAGTTTGAAGCCCGGTAGGTCTGTGGCCCTCAGGGCCAGAGCAATGCTGTCAAGGCAGGGAAGCGGCCTGCAAGCTGAGTGGGAGTGGGGGAGGGGAGGGAGACAGCTGAAGCCGAGTCCAGAAGGGCGGCGATGGAAGAGCTGCAGCTGGGTCAGAGCCTGGAGGGAGGGCGGGGTCTTCACTGAGGACCCCCCCGCCCCCCGAGGCCAGCCCTAGGCCCCGGCGGTCGCGCATGCGCCCTTGGCCTGTGCGGTGTGTGGGGGCTTGAACCCAAGCCCGCAGGGCTCCCGGAGCGGCCAGAGAAAGAAGGGCCCATGGAGAGGTAGGCGAGGTGGGCAGGGGGCGCCACCTTACTCTCCTCAGCTCCCTGAGGGAGAGAGAGAGAGACAGAGACAGAGAGAGAGATCCCTGACCTCTGAGTCTCTGCCTCCACCGCTGGCTGGTGCCAACTCACGCGCCATCCCACTTCCAGCCATCACCCCCACGCCTGCCCCGGGGCCAGCCCCACCACAGAGAGGCCGGTTGGTTCCTGCTCACCTCTGTGCCGTCCCTTCCCGACCTGACCCCAGTGCAGGGGATAAGCTTCAGACAAGTCTTTCCATGTCCCTCTGCATGACAATAGACTTCCTCCCCTCTCCCATTCCACAGGCCCACCCACCCGGGACATCCACCTTTGTCATTAGCTCAGGAGAGGATGCAAGATGAGAATCTCTGCTATTGTGTGGGGAGACTCAGTTTCCCGGGTTTCCCCCATGGACACATGTTCTTCAGCTGGGTCTGATTTTCTCCAGACAAGCTGTCTTGGGAAGGATTTGGCCAGCCCTAAGAACCTGAAGGGAAAGGGCGGAGGGGGGTTCTCTCTCTGCCCCCGACAGCCCCGAGCTGGGTCGGTCCCTCAGACCTGGCCAGGGGCAGCCCATCCCCCGGCGCCCTTCCCCGGGGCATCCAAGGGCAGGCTCGGCGCCAGCCCCACCCCGCTCGCCACTGCCCGACCATCGTCCTCCCTCGGGGGGCCTGGGCAGGACAGGGACCCGGCTGTGGGAGGCCTCCAGATCTCAGGCCTGGCACACCGTTTACCAGGCTGCTTCCTCCTCTGACGGGGGCCCAGCACACGCCCCAGGAGACTTGGCAGCCGCCCCCAGGGCTCTATCCTCTGGAACTCGTCCCCTTGGAAGGGGCCTGGCCCAGGTGCCAGGTTCGGCTGGTGGTCCAGCCTTCTTTGGAGAAAGCAGGCAAGCCGAACCAGGCTTGCAGTGGCCCTGGCGTGATACCTGCCACCTCAGGCAGAGGGCCTCCCGCGTGCCCTCCATGGCGGGTTTCTCCCCGGAGCCGTGGCCTGGGCACTAGGAAGGCCGGGCCTCCCCGACTCCCGGGAGGAGGGGCTAGCCCAGTTGCGCCCTGGCCCCCAAACCCTCTGGTGCCATCTGCCTGTCTCGGCACTTCTGACTCCACAGAGCCTTTCCTACATCTGGGCTGCCTGCCGTGGCAAAGTGCAGGCGTGGGGTGAGGCCATGGCTTTGTCTTTCCAGGAAAAAATGAGCCCCTGGCCGAAGCAGCAGGCCCAGGCAGAGCCTTGAGTTTGAAGCCCGGTAGGTCTGTGGCCCTCAGGGCCAGAGAAATGCTGTCAAGGCAGGGAAGCGGCCTGCAAGCTGAGTGGGAGTGGGGGAGGGGAGGGAGACAGCTGAAGCCGAGTCCAGAAGGGCGGCGATGGAAGAGCTGCAGCTGGGTCAGAGCCTGGAGGGAGGGCGGGGCCTTCACTGAGGACCCCCCCGCCCCCCGAGGCCAGCCCTAGGCCCCGGCGGTCGCGCATGCGCCCTTGGCCTGTGCGGTGTGTGGGGGCTTGAACCCAAGCCCGCAGGGCTCCCGGAGCGGCCAGAGAAAGAAGGGCCCATGGAGAGGTAGGCGAGGTGGGCAGGGGGCGCCACCTTACTCTCCTCAGCTCCCTGAGGGAGAGAGAGAGAGACAGAGACAGAGAGAGAGATCCCTGACCTCTGAGTCTCTGCCTCCACCGCTGGCTGGTGCCAACTCACGCGCCATCCCACTTCCAGCCATCACCCCCACGCCTGCCCCGGGGCCAGCCCCACCACAGAGAGGCCGGTTGGTTCCTGCTCACCTCTGTGCCGTCCCTTCCCGACCTGACCCCAGTGCAGGGGATAAGCTTCAGACAAGTCTTTCCATGTCCCTCTGCATGACAATAGACTTCCTCCCCTCTCCCATTCCACAGGCCCACCCACCCGGGACATCCACCTTTGTCATTAGCTCAGGAGAGGATGCAAGATGAGAATCTCTGCTATTGTGTGGGGAGACTCAGTTTCCCGGGTTTCCCCCATGGACACATGTTCTTCAGCTGGGTCTGATTTTCTCCAGACAAGCTGTCTTGGGAAGGATTTGGCCAGCCCTAAGAACCTGAAGGGAAAGGGCGGAGGGGGGTTCTCTCTCTGCCCCCGACAGCCCCGAGCTGGGTCGGTCCCTCAGACCTGGCCAGGGGCAGCCCATCCCCCGGCGCCCTTCCCCGGGGCATCCAAGGGCAGGCTCGGCGCCAGCCCCACCCCGCTCGCCACTGCCCGACCATCGTCCTCCCTCGGGGGGCCTGGGCAGGACAGGGACCCGGCTGTGGGAGGCCTCCAGATCTCAGGCCTGGCACACCGTTTACCAGGCTGCTTCCTCCTCTGACGGGGGCCCAGCACACGCCCCAGGAGACTTGGCAGCCGCCCCCAGGGCTCTATCCTCTGGAACTCGTCCCCTTGGAAGGGGCCTGGCCCAGGTGCCAGGTTCGGCTGGTGGTCCAGCCTTCTTTGGAGAAAGCAGGCAAGCCGAACCAGGCTTGCAGTGGCCCTGGCGTGATACCTGCCACCTCAGGCAGAGGGCCTCCCGCGTGCCCTCCATGGCGGGTTTCTCCCCGGAGCCGTGGCCTGGGCACTAGGAAGACCGGGCCTCCCCGACTCCCGGGAGGAGGGGCTAGCCCAGTTGCGCCCTGGCCCCCAAACCCTCTGGTGCCATCTGCCTGTCTCGGCACTTCTGACTCCACAGAGCCTTTCCTACATCTGGGCTGCCTGCCGTGGCAAAGTGCAGGCGTGGGGTGAGGCCATGGCTTTGTCTTTCCAGGAAAAAATGAGCCCCTGGCCAAAGCAGCAGGCCCAGGCAGAGCCTTGAGTTTGAAGCCCGGTAGGTCTGTGGCCCTCAGGGCCAGAGCAATGCTGTCAAGGCAGGGAAGCGGCCTGCAAGCTGAGTGGGAGTGGGGGAGGGGAGGGAGACAGCTGAAGCCGAGTCCAGAAGGGCGGCGATGGAAGAGCTGCAGCTGGGTCAGAGCCTGGAGGGAGGGCGGGGCCTTCACTGAGGACCCCCCCGCCCCCCGAGGCCAGCCCTAGGCCCCGGCGGTCGCGCATGTGCCCTTGGCCTGTGCGGTGTGTGGGGGCTTGAACCCAAGCCCGCAGGGCTCCCGGAGCGGCCAGAGAAAGAAGGGCCCATGGAGAGGTAGGCGAGGTGGGCAGGGGGCGCCACCTTACTCTCCTCAGCTCCCTGAGGGAGAGAGAGAGAGACAGAGACAGAGAGAGAGATCCCTGACCTCTGAGTCTCTGCCTCCACCGCTGGCTGGTGCCAACTCACGCGCCATCCCACTTCCAGCCATCACCCCCACGCCTGCCCCGGGGCCAGCCCCACCACAGAGAGGCCGGTTGGTTCCTGCTCACCTCTGTGCCGTCCCTTCCCGACCTGACCCCAGTGCAGGGGATAAGCTTCAGACAAGTCTTTCCATGTCCCTCTGCATGACAATAGACTTCCTCCCCTCTCCCATTCCACAGGCCCACCCACCCGGGACATCCACCTTTGTCATTAGCTCAGGAGAGGATGCAAGATGAGAATCTCTGCTATTGTGTGGGGAGACTCAGTTTCCCGGGTTTCCCCCATGGACACATGTTCTTCAGCTGGGTCTGATTTTCTCCAGACAAGCTGTCTTGGGAAGGATTTGGCCAGCCCTAAGAACCTGAAGGGAAAGGGCGGAGGGGGGTTCTCTCTCTGCCCCCGACAGCCTCGAGCTGGGTCGGTCCCTCAGACCTGGCCAGGGGCAGCCCATCCCCCGGCGCCCTTCCCCGGGGCATCCAAGGGCAGGCCCGGCGCCAGCCCCACCCCGCTCGCCACTGCCCGACCATCGTCCTCCCTCGGGGGCTCCTGGGCAGGACAGGGACCCGGGTGTGGGAGGCCTCCAGATCTCAGGCCTGGCACACCGTTTACCAGGCTGCTTCCTCCTCTGACGGGGGCCCAGCACACGCCCCAGGAGACTTGGCAGCCGCCCCCAGGGCTCTATCCTCTGGAACTCGTCCCCTTGGAAGGGGCCTGGCCCAAGTGCCAGGTTCGGCTGGTCGTCCAGCCTTCTTTGGAGAAAGCAGGCAAGCCGAGCCAGGCTTGCAGTGGCCCTGGCGTGATACCTGCCACCTCAGGCAGAGGGCCTCCCGCGTGCCCTCCATGGCGGGTTTCTCCCCGGAGCCGTGGCCTGGGCACTAGGAAGGCCGGGCCTCCCCGACTCCCGGGAGGAGGGGCTAGCCCAGTTGCGCCCTGGCCCCCAAACTCTCTGGTGCCATCTGCCTGTCTCGGCACTTCTGACTCCACAGAGCCTTTCCTACATCTGGGCTGCCTGCCGTGGCAAAGTGCAGGCGTGGGGTGAGGCCATGGCTTTGTCTTTCCAGGAAAAAATGAGCCCCTGGCCAAAGCAGCAGGCCCAGGCAGAGCCTTGAGTTTGAAGCCCGGTAGGTCTGTGGCCCTCAGGGCCAGAGCAATGCTGTCAAGGCAGGGAAGCGGCCTGCAAGCTGAGTGGGAGTGGGGGAGGGGAGGGAGACAGCTGAAGCCGAGTCCAGAAGGGCGGCGATGGAAGAGCTGCAGCTGGGTCAGAGCCTGGAGGGAGGGCGGGGCCTTCACTGAGGACCCCCCCGCCCCCCGAGGCCAGCCCTAGGCCCCGGCGGTCGCGCATGTGCCCTTGGCCTGTGCGGTGTGTGGGGGCTTGAACCCAAGCCCGCAGGGCTCCCGGAGCGGCCAGAGAAAGAAGGGCCCATGGAGAGGTAGGCGAGGTGGGCAGGGGGCGCCACCTTACTCTCCTCAGCTCCCTGAGGGAGAGAGAGAGAGACAGAGACAGAGAGAGAGATCCCTGACCTCTGAGTCTCTGCCTCCACCGCTGGCTGGTGCCAACTCACGCGCCATCCCACTTCCAGCCATCACCCCCACGCCTGCCCCGGGGCCAGCCCCACCACAGAGAGGCCGGTTGGTTCCTGCTCACCTCTGTGCCGTCCCTTCCCGACCTGACCCCAGTGCAGGGGATAAGCTTCAGACAAGTCTTTCCATGTCCCTCTGCATGACAATAGACTTCCTCCCCTCTCCCATTCCACAGGCCCACCCACCCGGGACATCCACCTTTGTCATTAGCTCAGGAGAGGATGCAAGATGAGAATCTCTGCTATTGTGTGGGGAGACTCAGTTTCCCGGGTTTCCCCCATGGACACATGTTCTTCAGCTGGGTCTGATTTTCTCCAGACAAGCTGTCTTGGGAAGGATTTGGCCAGCCCTAAGAACCTGAAGGGAAAGGGCGGAGGGGGGTTCTCTCTCTGCCCCCGACAGCCTCGAGCTGGGTCGGTCCCTCAGACCTGGCCAGGGGCAGCCCATCCCCCGGCGCCCTTCCCCGGGGCATCCAAGGGCAGGCCCGGCGCCAGCCCCACCCCGCTCGCCACTGCCCGACCATCGTCCTCCCTCGGGGGCTCCTGGGCAGGACAGGGACCCGGGTGTGGGAGGCCTCCAGATCTCAGGCCTGGCACACCGTTTACCAGGCTGCTTCCTCCTCTGACGGGGGCCCAGCACACGCCCCAGGAGACTTGGCAGCCGCCCCCAGGGCTCTATCCTCTGGAACTCGTCCCCTTGGAAGGGGCCTGGCCCAAGTGCCAGGTTCGGCTGGTCGTCCAGCCTTCTTTGGAGAAAGCAGGCAAGCCGAGCCAGGCTTGCAGTGGCCCTGGCGTGATACCTGCCACCTCAGGCAGAGGGCCTCCCGCGTGCCCTCCATGGCGGGTTTCTCCCCGGAGCCGTGGCCTGGGCACTAGGAAGGCCGGGCCTCCCCGACTCCAGGGAGGAGGGGCTAGCCCAGTTGCGCCCTGGCCCCCAAACTCTCTGGTGCCATCTGCCTGTCTCGGCACTTCTGACTCCACAGAGCCTTTCCTAAATCTGGGCTGCCTGCCGTGGCAAAGTGCAGGCGTGGGGTGAGGCCATGGCTTTGTCTTTCCAGGAAAAAATGAGCCCCTGGCCGAAGCAGCAGGCCCAGGCAGAGACTTGAGTTTGAAGCCCGGTAGGTCTGTGGCCCTCAGGGCCAGAGAAATGCTGTCAAGGCAGGGAAGCGGCCTGCAAGCTGAGTGGGAGTGGGGGAGGGGAGGGAGACAGCTGAAGCCGAGTCCAGAAGGGCGGCGATGGAAGAGCTGCAGCTGGGTCAGAGCCTGGAGGGAGGGTGGGGCCTTCACTGAGGACCCCCCCGCCCCCCGAGGCCAGCCCTAGGCCCCGGCGGTCGCGCATGTGCCCTTGGCCTGTGTGGTGTGTGGGGGCTTGAACCCAAGCCCGCAGGGCTCCCGGAGCGGCCAGAGAAAGAAGGGCCCATGGAGAGGTAGGCGAGGTGGGCAGGGGGCGCCACCTTACTCTCCTCAGCTCCCTGAGGGAGAGAGAGAGAGACAGAGACAGAGAGAGAGATCCCTGACCTCTGAGTCTCTGCCTCCACCGCTGGCTGGTGCCAACTCACGCGCCATCCCACTTCCAGCCATCACCCCCACGCCTGCCCCGGGGCCAGCCCCACCACAGAGAGGCCGGTTGGTTCCTGCTCACCTCTGTGCCGTCCCTTCCCGACCTGACCCCAGTGCAGGGGATAAGCTTCAGACAAGTCTTTCCATGTCCCTCTGCATGACAATAGACTTCCTCCCCTCTCCCATTCCACAGGCCCACCCACCCGGGACATCCACCTTTGTCATTAGCTCAGGAGAGGATGCAAGATGAGAATCTCTGCTATTGTGTGGGGAGACTCAGTTTCCCGGGTTTCCCCCATGGACACATGTTCTTCAGCTGGGTCTGATTTTCTCCAGACAAGCTGTCTTGGGAAGGATTTGGCCAGCCCTAAGAACCTGAAGGGAAAGGGCGGAGGGGGGTTCTCTCTCTGCCCCCGACAGCCTCGAGCTGGGTCGGTCCCTCAGACCTGGCCAGGGGCAGCCCATCCCCCGGCGCCCTTCCCCGGGGCATCCAAGGGCAGGCCCGGCGCCAGCCCCACCCCGCTCGCCACTGCCCGACCATCGTCCTCCCTCGGGGGCTCCTGGGCAGGACAGGGACCCGGGTGTGGGAGGCCTCCAGATCTCAGGCCTGGCACACCGTTTACCAGGCTGCTTCCTCCTCTGACGGGGGCCCAGCACACGCCCCAGGAGACTTGGCAGCCGCCCCCAGGGCTCTATCCTCTGGAACTCGTCCCCTTGGAAGGGGCCTGGCCCAGGTGCCAGGTTCGGCTGGTCGTCCAGCCTTCTTTGGAGAAAGCAGGCAAGCCGAGCCAGGCTTGCAGTGGCCCTGGCGTGATACCTGCCACCTCAGGCAGAGGGCCTCCCGCGTGCCCTCCATGGCGGGTTTCTCCCCGGAGCCGTGGCCTGGGCACTAGGAAGGCCGGGCCTCCCCGACTCCCGGGAGGAGGGGCTAGCCCAGTTGCGCCCTGGCCCCCAAACCCTCTGGTGCCATCTGCCTATCTCGGCACTTCTGACTCCACAGAGCCTTTCCTAAATCTGGGCTGCCTGCCGTGGCAAAGTGCAGGCTTGGGGTGAGGCCATGGCTTTGTCTTTCCAGGAAAAAATGAGCCCCTGGCCGAAGCAGCAGGCCCAGGCAGAGACTTGAGTTTGAAGCCCGGTAGGTCTGTGGCCCTCAGGGCCAGAGAAATGCTGTCAAGGCAGGGAAGCGGCCTGCAAGCTGAGTGGGAGTGGGGGAGGGGAGGGAGACAGCTGAAGCCGAGTCCAGAAGGGCGGCGATGGAAGAGCTGCAGCTGGGTCAGAGCCTGGAGGGAGGGCGGGGCCTTCACTGAGGACCCCCCCGCCCCCCGAGGCCAGCCCTAGGCCCCGGCGGTCGCGCATGTGCCCTTGGCCTGTGCGGTGTGTGGGGGCTTGAACCCAAGCCCGCAGGGCTCCCGGAGCGGCCAGAGAAAGAAGGGCCCATGGAGAGGTAGGCGAGGTGGGCAGGGGGCGCCACCTTACTCTCCTCAGCTCCCTGAGGGAGAGAGAGAGAGACAGAGACAGAGAGAGAGATCCCTGACCTCTGAGTCTCTGCCTCCACCGCTGGCTGGTGCCAACTCACGCGCCATCCCACTTCCAGCCATCACCCCCACGCCTGCCCCGGGGCCAGCCCCACCACAGAGAGGCCGGTTGGTTCCTGCTCACCTCTGTGCCGTCCCTTCCCGACCTGACCCCAGTGCAGGGGATAAGCTTCAGACAAGTCTTTCCATGTCCCTCTGCATGACAATAGACTTCCTCCCCTCTCCCATTCCACAGGCCCACCCACCCGGGACATCCACCTTTGTCATTAGCTCAGGAGAGGATGCAAGATGAGAATCTCTGCTATTGTGTGGGGAGACTCAGTTTCCCGGGTTTCCCCCATGGACACATGTTCTTCAGCTGGGTCTGATTTTCTCCAGACAAGCTGTCTTGGGAAGGATTTGGCCAGCCCTAAGAACCTGAAGGGAAAGGGCGGAGGGGGGTTCTCTCTCTGCCCCCGACAGCCTCGAGCTGGGTCGGTCCCTCAGACCTGGCCAGGGGCAGCCCATCCCCCGGCGCCCTTCCCCGGGGCATCCAAGGGCAGGCCCGGCGCCAGCCCCACCCCGCTCGCCACTGCCCGACCATCGTCCTCCCTCGGGGGCTCCTGGGCAGGACAGGGACCCGGGTGTGGGAGGCCTCCAGATCTCAGGCCTGGCACACCGTTTACCAGGCTGCTTCCTCCTCTGACGGGGGCCCAGCACACGCCCCAGGAGACTTGGCAGCCGCCCCCAGGGCTCTATCCTCTGGAACTCGTCCCCTTGGAAGGGGCCTGGCCCAGGTGCCAGGTTCGGCTGGTCGTCCAGCCTTCTTTGGAGAAAGCAGGCAAGCCGAGCCAGGCTTGCAGTGGCCCTGGCGTGATACCTGCCACCTCAGGCAGAGGGCCTCCCGCGTGCCCTCCATGGCGGGTTTCTCCCCGGAGCCGTGGCCTGGGCACTAGGAAGGCCGGGCCTCCCCGACTCCCGGGAGGAGGGGCTAGCCCAGTTGCGCCCTGGCCCCCAAACCCTCTGGTGCCATCTGCCTGTCTCGGCACTTCTGACTCCACAGAGCCTTTCCTAAATCTGGGCTGCCTGCCGTGGCAAAGTGCAGGCGTGGGGTGAGGCCATGGCTTTGTCTTTCCAGGAAAAAATGAGCCCCTGGCCGAAGCAGCAGGCCCAGGCAGAGCCTTGAGCTTGAAGCCCAGTAGGTCTGTGGCCCTCAGGGCCAGAGCAATGCTTTCAAGGCAGGGAAGCAGCCTGCAAGCTGAGTGGGAGTGGGGGAGGGGAGGGAGACAGCTGAAGCCGAGTCCAGAAGGGCGGCGATGGAAGAGCTGCAGCTGGGTCAGAGCCTGGAGGGAGGGCGGGGCCTTCACTGAGGACCCCCCGCCCCCCGAGGCCAGCCCTAGGCCCGGCGGTCGCGCATGCGCCCTTGGCCTGTGCGGTGTGTGGGGGCTTGAACCCAAGCCCGCAGGGCTCCCGGAGCGGCCAGAGAAAGAAGGGCCCATGGAGAGGTAGGCGAGGTGGGCAGGGGGCGCCACCTTACTCTCCTCAGCTCCCTGAGGGAGAGAGAGAGAGACAGAGACAGAGAGAGAGATCCCTGACCTCTGAGTCTCTGCCTCCACCGCTGGCTGGTGCCAACTCACGCGCCATCCCACTTCCAGCCATCACCCCCACGCCTGCCCCGGGGCCAGCCCCACCACAGAGAGGCCGGTTGGTTCCTGCTCACCTCTGTGCCGTCCCTTCCCGACCTGACCCCAGTGCAGGGGATAAGCTTCAGACAAGTCTTTCCATGTCCCTCTGCATGACAATAGACTTCCTCCCCTCTCCCATTCCACAGGCCCACCCACCCGGGACATCCACCTTTGTCATTAGCTCAGGAGAGGATGCAAGATGAGAATCTCTGCTATTGTGTGGGGAGACTCAGTTTCCCGGGTTTCCCCCATGGACACATGTTCTTCAGCTGGGTCTGATTTTCTCCAGACAAGCTGTCTTGGGAAGGATTTGGCCAGCCCTAAGAACCTGAAGGGAAAGGGCGGAGGGGGGTTCTCTCTCTGCCCCCGACAGCCCCGAGCTGGGTCGGTCCCTCAGACCTGGCCAGGGGCAGCCCATCCCGCGGCGCCCTTCCCCGGGGCATCCAAGGGCAGGCTCGGCGCCAGCCCCACCCCGCTCGCCACTGCCCGACCATCGTCCTCCCTCGGGGGGCCTGGGCAGGACAGGGACCCGGGTGTGGGAGGCCTCCAGATCTCAGGCCTGGCACACCGTTTACCAGGCTGCTTCCTCCTCTGACGGGGGCCCAGCACACGCCCCAGGAGACTTGGCAGCCGCCCCCAGGGCTCTATCCTCTGGAACTCGTCCCCTTGGAAGGGGCCTGGCCCAGGTGCCAGGTTCGGCTGGTCGTCCAGCCTTCTTTGGAGAAAGCAGGCAAGCCGAGCCAGGCTTGCAGTGGCCCTGGCGTGATACCTGCCACCTCAGGCAGAGGGCCTCCCGCGTGCCCTCCATGGCGGGTTTCTCCCCGGAGCCGTGGCCTGGGCACTAGGAAGGCCGGGCCTCCCCGACTCCCGGGAGGAGGGGCTAGCCCAGTTGCGCCCTGGCCCCCAAACCCTCTGGTGCCATCTGCCTGTCTCGGCACTTCTGACTCCACAGAGCCTTTCCTACATCTGGGCTGCCTGCCGTGGCAAAGTGCAGGCGTGGGGTGAGGCCATGGCTTTGTCTTTCCAGGAAAAAATGAGCCCCTGGCCGAAGCAGCAGGCCCAGGCAGAGCCTTGAGTTTGAAGCCCGGTAGGTCTGTGGCCCTCAGGGCCAGAGCAATGCTGTCAAGGCAGGGAAGCGGCCTGCAAGCTGAGTGGGAGTGGGGGAGGGGAGGGAGACAGCTGAAGCCGAGTCCAGAAGGGCGGCGATGGAAGAGCTGCAGCTGGGTCAGAGCCTGGAGGGAGGGCGGGGCCTTCACTGAGGACCCCCCCGCCCCCCGAGGCCAGCCCTAGGCCCCGGCGGTCGCGCATGTGCCCTTGGCCTGTGCGGTGTGTGGGGGCTTGAACCCAAGCCCGCAGGGCTCCCGGAGCGGCCAGAGAAAGAAGGGCCCATGGAGAGGTAGGCGAGGTGGGCAGGGGGCGCCACCTTACTCTCCTCAGCTCCCTGAGGGAGAGAGAGAGAGACAGAGACAGAGAGAGAGATCCCTGACCTCTGAGTCTCTGCCTCCACCGCTGGCTGGTGCCAACTCACGCGCCATCCCACTTCCAGCCATCACCCCCACGCCTGCCCCGGGGCCAGCCCCACCACAGAGAGGCCGGTTGGTTCCTGCTCACCTCTGTGCCGTCCCTTCCCGACCTGACCCCAGTGCAGGGGATAAGCTTCAGACAAGTCTTTCCATGTCCCTCTGCATGACAATAGACTTCCTCCCCTCTCCCATTCCACAGGCCCACCCACCCGGGACATCCACCTTTGTCATTAGCTCAGGAGAGGATGCAAGATGAGAATCTCTGCTATTGTGTGGGGAGACTCAGTTTCCCGGGTTTCCCCCATGGACACATGTTCTTCAGCTGGGTCTGATTTTCTCCAGACAAGCTGTCTTGGGAAGGATTTGGCCAGCCCTAAGAACCTGAAGGGAAAGGGCGGAGGGGGGTTCTCTCTCTGCCCCCGACAGCCTCGAGCTGGGTCGGTCCCTCAGACCTGGCCAGGGGCAGCCCATCCCCCGGCGCCCTTCCCCGGGGCATCCAAGGGCAGGCCCGGCGCCAGCCCCACCCCGCTCGCCACTGCCCGACCATCGTCCTCCCTCGGGGGCTCCTGGGCAGGACAGGGACCCGGGTGTTGGAGGCCTCCAGATCTCAGGCCTGGCACACCGTTTACCAGGCTGCTTCCTCCTCTGACGGGGGCCCAGCACACGCCCCAGGAGACTTGGCAGCCGCCCCCAGGGCTCTATCCTCTGGAACTCGTCCCCTTGGAAGGGGCCTGGCCCAGGTGCCAGGTTCGGCTGGTGGTCCAGCCTTCTTTGGAGAAAGCAGGCAAGCCGAGCCAGGCTTGCAGTGGCCCTGGCGTGATACCTGCCACCTCAGGCAGAGGGCCTCCCGCGTGCCCTCCATGGCGGGTTTCTCCCCGGAGCCGTGGCCTGGGCACTAGGAAGGCCGGGCCTCCCCGACTCCCGGGAGGAGGGGCTAGCCCAGTTGCGCCCTGGCCCCCAAACCCTCTGGTGCCATCTGCCTGTCTCGGCACTTCTGACTCCACAGAGCCTTTCCTAAATCTGGGCTGCCTGCCGTGGCAAAGTGCAGGCGTGGGGTGAGGCCATGGCTTTGTCTTTCCAGGAAAAAATGAGCCCCTGGCCGAAGCAGCAGGCCCAGGCAGAGACTTGAGTTTGAAGCCCGGTAGGTCTGTGGCCCTCAGGGCCAGAGAAATGCTGTCAAGGCAGGGAAGCGGCCTGCAAGCTGAGTGGGAGTGGGGGAGGGGAGGGAGACAGCTGAAGCCGAGTCCAGAAGGGCGGCGATGGAAGAGCTGCAGCTGGGTCAGAGCCTGGAGGGAGGGCGGGGCCTTCACTGAGGACCCCCCCGCCCCCCGAGGCCAGCCCTAGGCCCCGGCGGTCGTGCATGCGCCCTTGGCCTGTGCGGTGTGTGGGGGCTTGAACCCAAGCCCGCAGGGCTCCCGGAGCGGCCAGAGAAAGAAGGGCCCATGGAGAGGTAGGCGAGGTGGGCAGGGGGCGCCACCTTACTCTCCTCAGCTCCCTGAGGGAGAGAGAGAGAGACAGAGACAGAGAGAGAGATCCCTGACCTCTGAGTCTCTGCCTCCACCGCTGGCTGGTGCCAACTCACGCGCCATCCCACTTCCAGCCATCACCCCCACGCCTGCCCCGGGGCCAGCCCCACCACAGAGAGGCCGGTTGGTTCCTGCTCACCTCTGTGCCGTCCCTTCCCGACCTGACCCCAGTGCAGGGGATAAGCTTCAGACAAGTCTTTCCATGTCCCTCTGCATGACAATAGACTTCCTCCCCTCTCCCATTCCACAGGCCCACCCACCCGGGACATCCACCTTTGTCATTAGCTCAGGAGAGGATGCAAGATGAGAATCTCTGCTATTGTGTGGGGAGACTCAGTTTCCCGGGTTTCCCCCATGGACACATGTTCTTCAGCTGGGTCTGATTTTCTCCAGACAAGCTGTCTTGGGAAGGATTTGGCCAGCCCTAAGAACCTGAAGGGAAAGGGCGGAGGGGGGTTCTCTCTCTGCCCCCGACAGCCTCGAGCTGGGTCGGTCCCTCAGACCTGGCCAGGGGCAGCCCATCCCCCGGCGCCCTTCCCCGGGGCATCCAAGGGCAGGCCCGGCGCCAGCCCCACCCCGCTCGCCACTGCCCGACCATCGTCCTCCCTCGGGGGGCCTGGGCAGGACAGGGACCCGGGTGTGGGAGGCCTCCAGTTCTCAGGCCTGGCACACCGTTTACCAGGCTGCTTCCTCCTCTGACGGGGGCCCAGCACACGCCCCAGGAGACTTGGCAGCCGCCCCCAGGGCTCTATCCTCTGGAACTCGTCCCCTTGGAAGGGGCCTGGCCCAGGTGCCAGGTTCGGCTGGTCGTCCAGCCTTCTTTGGAGAAAGCAGGCAAGCCGAGCCAGGCTTGCAGTGGCCCTGGCGTGATACCTGCCACCTCAGGCAGAGGGCCTCCCGCGTGCCCTCCATGGCGGGTTTCTCCCCGGAGCCGTGGCCTGGGCACTAGGAAGGCCGGGCCTCCCCGACTCCCGGGAGGAGGGGCTAGCCCAGTTGCGCCCTGGCCCCCAAACCCTCTGGTGCCATCTGCCTGTCTCGGCACTTCTGACTCCACAGAGCCTTTCCTACATCTGGGCTGCCTGCCGTGGCAAAGTGCAGGCGTGGGGTGAGGCCATGGCTTTGTCTTTCCAGGAAAAAATGAGCCCCTGGCCGAAGCAGCAGGCCCAGGCAGAGCCTTGAGTTTGAAGCCCGGTAGGTCTGTGGCCCTCAGGGCCAGAGCAATGCTGTCAAGGCAGGGAAGCGGCCTGCAAGCTGAGTGGGAGTGGGGGAGGGGAGGGAGACAGCTGAAGCCGAGTCCAGAAGGGCGGCGATGGAAGAGCTGCAGCTGGGTCAGAGCCTGGAGGGAGGGCGGGGCCTTCACTGAGGACCCCCCCGCCCCCCGAGGCCAGCCCTAGGCCCCGGCGGTCGCGCATGTGCCCTTGGCCTGTGCGGTGTGTGGGGGCTTGAACCCAAGCCCGCAGGGCTCCCGGAGCGGCCAGAGAAAGAAGGGCCCATGGAGAGGTAGGCGAGGTGGGCAGGGGGCGCCACCTTACTCTCCTCAGCTCCCTGAGGGAGAGAGAGAGAGACAGAGACAGAGAGAGAGATCCCTGACCTCTGAGTCTCTGCCTCCACCGCTGGCTGGTGCCAACTCACGCGCCATCCCACTTCCAGCCATCACCCCCACGCCTGCCCCGGGGCCAGCCCCACCACAGAGAGGCCGGTTGGTTCCTGCTCACCTCTGTGCCGTCCCTTCCCGACCTGACCCCAGTGCAGGGGATAAGCTTCAGACAAGTCTTTCCATGTCCCTCTGCATGACAATAGACTTCCTCCCCTCTCCCATTCCACAGGCCCACCCACCCGGGACATCCACCTTTGTCATTAGCTCAGGAGAGGATGCAAGATGAGAATCTCTGCTATTGTGTGGGGAGACTCAGTTTCCCGGGTTTCCCCCATGGACACATGTTCTTCAGCTGGGTCTGATTTTCTCCAGACAAGCTGTCTTGGGAAGGATTTGGCCAGCCCTAAGAACCTGAAGGGAAAGGGCGGAGGGGGGTTCTCTCTCTGCCCCCGACAGCCTCGAGCTGGGTCGGTCCCTCAGACCTGGCCAGGGGCAGCCCATCCCCCGGCGCCCTTCCCCGGGGCATCCAAGGGCAGGCCCGGCGCCAGCCCCACCCCGCTCGCCACTGCCCGACCATCGTCCTCCCTCGGGGGCTCCTGGGCAGGACAGGGACCCGGGTGTTGGAGGCCTCCAGATCTCAGGCCTGGCACACCGTTTACCAGGCTGCTTCCTCCTCTGACGGGGGCCCAGCACACGCCCCAGGAGACTTGGCAGCCGCCCCCAGGGCTCTATCCTCTGGAACTCGTCCCCTTGGAAGGGGCCTGGCCCAGGTGCCAGGTTCGGCTGGTGGTCCAGCCTTCTTTGGAGAAAGCAGGCAAGCCGAGCCAGGCTTGCAGTGGCCCTGGCGTGATACATGCCACCTCAGGCAGAGGGCCTCCCGCGTGCCCTCCATGGCGGGTTTCTCCCCGGAGCCGTGGCCTGGGCACTAGGAAGGCCGGGCCTCCCCGACTCCCGGGAGGAGGGGCTAGCCCAGTTGCGCCCTGGCCCCCAAACCCTCTGGTGCCATCTGCCTGTCTCGGCACTTCTGACTCCACAGAGCCTTTCCTACATCTGGGCTGCCTGCCGTGGCAAAGTGCAGGCGTGGGGTGAGGCCATGGCTTTGTCTTTCCAGGAAAAAATGAGCCCCTGGCCGAAGCAGCAGGCCCAGGCAGAGACTTGAGTTTGAAGCCCGGTAGGTCTGTGGCCCTCAGGGCCAGAGAAATGCTGTCAAGGCAGGGAAGCGGCCTGCAAGCTGAGTGGGAGTGGGGGAGGGGAGGGAGACAGCTGAAGCCGAGTCCAGAAGGGCGGCGATGGAAGAGCTGCAGCTGGGTCAGAGCCTGGAGGGAGGGCGGGGCCTTCACTGAGGACCCCCCCGCCCCCCGAGGCCAGCCCTAGGCCCCGGCGGTCGCGCATGCGCCCTTGGCCTGTGCGGTGTGTGGGGTCTTGAACCCAAGCCCGCAGGGCTCCCGGAGCGGCCAGAGAAAGAAGGGCCCATGGAGAGGTAGGCGAGGTGGGCAGGGGGCGCCACCTTACTCTCCTCAGCTCCCTGAGGGAGAGAGAGAGAGACAGAGACAGAGAGAGAGATCCCTGACCTCTGAGTCTCTGCCTCCACCGCTGGCTGGTGCCAACTCACGCGCCATCCCACTTCCAGCCATCACCCCCACGCCTGCCCCGGGGCCAGCCCCACCACAGAGAGGCCGGTTGGTTCCTGCTCACCTCTGTGCCGTCCCTTCCCGACCTGACCCCAGTGCAGGGGATAAGCTTCAGACAAGTCTTTCCATGTCCCTCTGCATGACAATAGACTTCCTCCCCTCTCCCATTCCACAGGCCCACCCAACCCGGACATCCACCTTTGTCATTAGCTCAGGAGAGGATGCAAGATGAGAATCTCTGCTATTGTGTGGGGAGACTCAGTTTCCCGGGTTTCCCCCATGGACACATGTTCTTCAGCTGGGTCTGATTTTCTCCAGACAAGCTGTCTTGGGAAGGATTTGGCCAGCCCTAAGAACCTGAAGGGAAAGGGCGGAGGGGGGTTCTCTCTCTGCCCCCGACAGCCCCGAGCTGGGTCGGTCCCTCAGACCTGGCCAGGGGCAGCCCATCCCCCGGCGCCCTTCCCCGGGGCATCCAAGGGCAGGCTCGGCGCCAGCCCCACCCCGCTCGCCACTGCCCGACCATCGTCCTCCCTCGGGGGGCCTGGGCAGGACAGGGACCCGGGTGTGGGAGGCCTCCAGATCTCAGGCCTGGCACACCGTTTACCAGGCTGCTTCCTCCTCTGACGGGGGCCCAGCACACGCCCCAGGAGACTTGGCAGCCGCCCCCAGGGCTCTATCCTCTGGAACTCGTCCCCTTGGAAGGGGCCTGTCCCAGGTGCCAGGTTCGGCTGGTCGGCCAGCCTCCTTTGGAGAAAGCAGGCAAGCCGAGCCAGGCTTGCAGTGGCCCTGGCGTGACACCTGCCACCTCAGGCAGAGGGCCTCCCGCGAGCCCTCCATGGCGGGTTTCTCCCCGGAGCCGTGGCCTGGGCACTAGGAAGGCCGGGCCTCCCCGACTCCCGGGAGGAGGGGCTAGCCCAGTTGCGCGCTGGCCCCCAAACCCTCTGGTGCCATCTGCCTGTCTCGGCACTTCTGACTCCACAGAGCCTTTCCTACATCTGGGCTGCCTGCCGTGGCAAAGTGCAGGCGTGGGGTGAGGCCATGGCTTTGTCTTTCCAGGAAAAAATGAGCCCCTGGCCGAAGCAGCAGGCCCAGGCAGAGCCTTGAGTTTGAAGCCCGGTAGGTCTGTGGCCCTCAGGGCCAGAGCAATGCTGTCAAGGCAGGGAAGCGGCCTGCAAGCTGAGTGGGAGTGGGGGAGGGGAGGGAGACAGCTGAAGCCGAGTCCAGAAGGGCGGCGATGGAAGAGCTGCAGCTGGGTCAGAGCCTGGAGGGAGGGCGGGGCCTTCACTGAGGACCCCCCCGCCCCCCGAGGCCAGCCCTAGGCCCCGGCGGTCGTGCATGCGCCCTTGGCCTGTGCGGTGTGTGGGGGCTTGAACCCAAGCCCGCAGGGCTCCCGGAGCGGCCAGAGAAAGAAGGGCCCATGGAGAGGTAGGCGAGGTGGGCAGGGGGCGCCACCTTACTCTCCTCAGCTCCCTGAGGGAGAGAGAGAGAGACAGAGACAGAGAGAGAGATCCCTGACCTCTGAGTCTCTGCCTCCACCGCTGGCTGGTGCCAACTCACGCGCCATCCCACTTCCAGCCATCACCCCCACGCCTGCCCCGGGGCCAGCCCCACCACAGAGAGGCCGGTTGGTTCCTGCTCACCTCTGTGCCGTCCCTTCCCGACCTGACCCCAGTGCAGGGGATAAGCTTCAGACAAGTCTTTCCATGTCCCTCTGCATGACAATAGACTTCCTCCCCTCTCCCATTCCACAGGCCCACCCACCCGGGACATCCACCTTTGTCATTAGCTCAGGAGAGGATGCAAGATGAGAATCTCTGCTATTGTGTGGGGAGACTCAGTTTCCCGGGTTTCCCCCATGGACACATGTTCTTCAGCTGGGTCTGATTTTCTCCAGACAAGCTGTCTTGGGAAGGATTTGGCCAGCCCTAAGAACCTGAAGGGAAAGGGCGGAGGGGGGTTCTCTCTCTGCCCCCGACAGCCTCGAGCTGGGTCGGTCCCTCAGACCTGGCCAGGGGCAGCCCATCCCCCGGCGCCCTTCCCCGGGGCATCCAAGGGCAGGCCCGGCGCCAGCCCCACCCCGCTCGCCACTGCCCGACCATCGTCCTCCCTCGGGGGGCCTGGGCAGGACAGGGACCCGGGTGTGGGAGGCCTCCAGATCTCAGGCCTGGCACACCGTTTACCAGGCTGCTTCCTCCTCTGACGGGGGCCCAGCACACGCCCCAGGAGACTTGGCAGCCGCCCCCAGGGCTCTATCCTCTGGAACTCGTCCCCTTGGAAGGGGCCTGGCCCAGGTGCCAGGTTCGGCTGGTGGTCCAGCCTTCTTTGGAGAAAGCAGGCAAGCCGAACCAGGCTTGCAGTGGCCCTGGCGTGATACCTGCCACCTCAGGCAGAGGGCCTCCCGCGTGCCCTCCATGGCGGGTTTCTCCCCGGAGCCGTGGCCTGGGCACTAGGAAGGCCGGGCCTCCCCGACTCCCGGGAGGAGGGGCTAGCCCAGTTGCGCCCTGGCCCCCAAACCCTCTGGTGCCATCTGCCTGTCTCGGCACTTCTGACTCCACAGAGCCTTTCCTACATCTGGGCTGCCCTCCGTGGCAAAGTGCAGGCGTGGGGTGAGGCCATGGCTTTGTCTTTCCAGGAAAAAATGAGCCCCTGGCCTAAGCAGCAGGCCCAGGCAGAGCCTTGAGTTTGAAGCCCGGTAGGTCTGTGGCTCTCAGGGCCAGAGCAATGCTGTCAAGGCAGGGAAGCGGCCTGCAAGCTGAGTGGGAGTGGGGGAGGGGAGGGAGACAGCTGAAGCCGAGTCCAGAAGGGCGGCGATGGAAGAGCTGCAGCTGGGTCAGAGCCTGGAGGGAGGGCGGGGCCTTCACTGAGGACCCCCCCGCCCCCCGAGGCCAGCCCTAGGCCCCGGCGGTCGCGCATGCGCCCTTGGCCTGTGCGGTGTGTGGGGGCTTGAACCCAAGCCCGCAGGGCTCCCGGAGCGGCCAGAGAAAGAAGGGCCCATGGAGAGGTAGGCGAGGTGGGCAGGGGGCGCCACCTTACTCTCCTCAGCTCCCTGAGGGAGAGAGAGAGAGACAGAGACAGAGAGAGAGATCCCTGACCTCTGAGTCTCTGCCTCCACCGCTGGCTGGTGCCAACTCACGCGCCATCCCACTTCCAGCCATCACCCCCACGCCTGCCCCGGGGCCAGCCCCACCACAGAGAGGCCGGTTGGTTCCTGCTCACCTCTGTGCCGTCCCTTCCCGACCTGACCCCAGTGCAGGGGATAAGCTTCAGACAAGTCTTTCCATGTCCCTCTGCATGACAATAGACTTCCTCCCCTCTCCCATTCCACAGGCCCACCCAACCCGGACATCCACCTTTGTCATTAGCTCAGGAGAGGATGCAAGATGAGAATCTCTGCTATTGTGTGGGGAGACTCAGTTTCCCGGGTTTCCCCCATGGACACATGTTCTTCAGCTGGGTCTGATTTTCTCCAGACAAGCTGTCTTGGGAAGGATTTGGCCAGCCCTAAGAACCTGAAGGGAAAGGGCGGAGGGGGGTTCTCTCTCTGCCCCCGACAGCCCCGAGCTGGGTCGGTCCCTCAGACCTGGCCAGGGGCAGCCCATCCCCCGGCGCCCTTCCCCGGGGCATCCAAGGGCAGGCTCGGCGCCAGCCCCACCCCGCTCGCCACTGCCCGACCATCGTCCTCCCTCGGGGGGCCTGGGCAGGACAGGGACCCTGGTGTGGGAGGCCTCCAGATCTCAGGCCTGGCACACCGTTTACCAGGCTGCTTCCTCCTCTGACGGGGGCCCAGCACACACCCCAGGAGACTTGGCAGCCGCCCCCAGGGCTCTATCCTCTGGAACTCGTCCCCTTGGAAGGGGCCTGTCCCAGGTGCCAGGTTCGGCTGGTCGGCCAGCCTCCTTTGGAGAAAGCAGGCAAGCCGAGCCAGGCTTGCAGTGGCCCTGGCGTGACACCTGCCACCTCAGGCAGAGGGCCTCCCGCGAGCCCTCCATGGCGGGTTTCTCCCCGGAGCCGTGGCCTGGGCACTAGGAAGGCCGGGCCTCCCCGACTCCCGGGAGGAGGGGCTAGCCCAGTTGCGCGCTGGCCCCCAAACCCTCTGGTGCCATCTGCCTGTCTCGGCACTTCTGACTCCACAGAGCCTTTCCTACATCTGGGCTGCCTGCCGTGGCAAAGTGCAGGCGTGGGGTGAGGCCATGGCTTTGTCTTTCCAGGAAAAAATGAGCCCCTGGCCGAAGCAGCAGGCCCAGGCAGAGCCTTGAGTTTGAAGCCCGGTAGGTCTGTGGCCCTCAGGGCCAGAGCAATGCTGTCAAGGCAGGGAAGCGGCCTGCAAGCTGAGTGGGAGTGGGGGAGGGGAGGGAGACAGCTGAAGCCGAGTCCAGAAGGGCGGCGATGGAAGAGCTGCAGCTGGGTCAGAGCCTGGAGGGAGGGCGGGGCCTTCACTGAGGACCCCCCCGCCCCCCGAGGCCAGCCCTAGGCCCCGGCGGTCGTGCATGCGCCCTTGGCCTGTGCGGTGTGTGGGGGCTTGAACCCAAGCCCGCAGGGCTCCCGGAGCGGCCAGAGAAAGAAGGGCCCATGGAGAGGTAGGCGAGGTGGGCAGGGGGCGCCACCTTACTCTCCTCAGCTCCCTGAGGGAGAGAGAGAGAGACAGAGACAGAGAGAGAGATCCCTGACCTCTGAGTCTCTGCCTCCACCGCTGGCTGGTGCCAACTCACGCGCCATCCCACTTCCAGCCATCACCCCCACGCCTGCCCCGGGGCCAGCCCCACCACAGAGAGGCCGGTTGGTTCCTGCTCACCTCTGTGCCGTCCCTTCCCGACCTGACCCCAGTGCAGGGGATAAGCTTCAGACAAGTCTTTCCATGTCCCTCTGCATGACAATAGACTTCCTCCCCTCTCCCATTCCACAGGCCCACCCACCCGGGACATCCACCTTTGTCATTAGCTCAGGAGAGGATGCAAGATGAGAATCTCTGCTATTGTGTGGGGAGACTCAGTTTCCCGGGTTTCCCCCATGGACACATGTTCTTCAGCTGGGTCTGATTTTCTCCAGACAAGCTGTCTTGGGAAGGATTTGGCCAGCCCTAAGAACCTGAAGGGAAAGGGCGGAGGGGGGTTCTCTCTCTGCCCCCGACAGCCTCGAGCTGGGTCGGTCCCTCAGACCTGGCCAGGGGCAGCCCATCCCCCGGCGCCCTTCCCCGGGGCATCCAAGGGCAGGCCCGGCGCCAGCCCCACCCCGCTCGCCACTGCCCGACCATCGTCCTCCCTCGGGGGGCCTGGGCAGGACAGGGACCCGGGTGTGGGAGGCCTCCAGATCTCAGGCCTGGCACACCGTTTACCAGGCTGCTTCCTCCTCTGACGGGGGCCCAGCACACGCCCCAGGAGACTTGGCAGCCGCCCCCAGGGCTCTATCCTCTGGAACTCGTCCCCTTGGAAGGGGCCTGGCCCAGGTGCCAGGTTCGGCTGGTGGTCCAGCCTTCTTTGGAGAAAGCAGGCAAGCCGAACCAGGCTTGCAGTGGCCCTGGCGTGATACCTGCCACCTCAGGCAGAGGGCCTCCCACGTGCCCTCCATGGCGGGTTTCTCCCCGGAGCCGTGGCCTGGGCACTAGGAAGGCCGGGCCTCCCCGACTCCCGGGAGGAGGGGCTAGCCCAGTTGCGCCCTGGCCCCCAAACCCTCTGGTGCCATCTGCCTGTCTCGGCACTTCTGACTCCACAGAGCCTTTCCTACATCTGGGCTGCCCTCCGTGGCAAAGTGCAGGCGTGGGGTGAGGCCATGGCTTTGTCTTTCCAGGAAAAAATGAGCCCCTGGCCTAAGCAGCAGGCCCAGGCAGAGCCTTGAGTTTGAAGCCCGGTAGGTCTGTGGCTCTCAGGGCCAGAGCAATGCTGTCAAGGCAGGGAAGCGGCCTGCAAGCTGAGTGGGAGTGGGGGAGGGGAGGGAGACAGCTGAAGCCGAGTCCAGAAGGGCGGCGATGGAAGAGCTGCAGCTGGGTCAGAGCCTGGAGGGAGGGCGGGGCCTTCACTGAGGACCCCCCCGCCCCCCGAGGCCAGCCCTAGGCCCCGGCGGTCGCGCATGCGCTCTTGGCCTGTGCGGTGTGTGGGGGCTTGAACCCAAGCCCGCAGGGCTCCCGGAGCGGCCAGAGAAAGAAGGGCCCATGGAGAGGTAGGCGAGGTGGGCAGGGGGCACCACCTTACTCTCCTCAGCTCCCTGAGGGAGAGAGAGAGAGACAGAGACAGAGAGAGAGATCCCTGACCTCTGAGTCTCTGCCTCCACCGCTGGCTGGTGCCAACTCACGCGCCATCCCACTTCCAGCCATCACCCCCACGCCTGCCCCGGGGCCAGCCCCACCACAGAGAGGCCGGTTGGTTCCTGCTCACCTCTGTGCCGTCCCTTCCCGACCTGACCCCAGTGCAGGGGATAAGCTTCAGACAAGTCTTTCCATGTCCCTCTGCATGACAATAGACTTCCTCCCCTCTCCCATTCCACAGGCCCACCCACCCGGGACATCCACCTTTGTCATTAGCTCAGGAGAGGATGCAAGATGAGAATCTCTGCTATTGTGTGGGGAGACTCAGTTTCCCGGGTTTCCCCCATGGACACATGTTCTTCAGCTGGGTCTGATTTTCTCCAGACAAGCTGTCTTGGGAAGGATTTGGCCAGCCCTAAGAACCTGAAGGGAAAGGGCGGAGGGGGGTTCTCTCTCTGGCCCCGACAGCCCCGAGCTGGGTCGGTCCCTCAGACCTGGCCAGGGGCAGCCCATCCCCCGGCGCCCTTCCCCGGGGCATCCAAGGGCAGGCTCGGCGCCAGCCCCACCCCGCTCGCCACTGCCCGACCATCGTCCTCCCTCGGGGGGCCTGGGCAGGACAGGGACCCGGCTGTGGGAGGCCTCCAGATCTCAGGCCTGGCACACCGTTTACCAGGCTGCTTCCTCCTCTGACGGGGGCCCAGCACACGCCCCAGGAGACTTGGCAGCCGCCCCCAGGGCTCTATCCTCTGGAACTCGTCCCCTTGGAAGGGGCCTGGCCCAGGTGCCAGGTTCGGCTGGTCGGCCAGCCTCCTTTGGAGAAAGCAGGCAAGCCGAGCCAGGCTTGCAGTGGCCCTGGCGTGACACCTGCCACCTCAGGCAGAGGGCCTCCCGCGAGCCCTCCATGGCGGGTTTCTCCCCGGAGCCGTGGCCTGGGCACTAGGAAGGCCGGGCCTCCCCGACTCCCGGGAGGAGGGGCTAGCCCAGTTGCGCCCTGGCCCCCAAACCCTCTGGTGCCATCTGCCTGTCTCGGCACTTCTGACTCCACAGAGCCTTTCCTACATCTGGGCTGCCTGCCGTGGCAAAGTGCAGGCGTGGGGTGAGGCCATGGCTTTGTCTTTCCAGGAAAAAATGAGCCCCTGGCCGAAGCAGCAGGCCCAGGCAGAGCCTTGAGCTTGAAGCCCAGTAGGTCTGTGGCCCTCAGGGCCAGAGCAATGCTGTCAAGGCAGGGAAGCGGCCTGCAAGCTGAGTGGGAGTGGGGGAGGGGAGGGAGACAGCTGAAGCCGAGTCCAGAAGGGCGGCGATGGAAGAGCTGCAGCTGGGTCAGAGCCTGGAGGGAGGGCGGGGCCTTCACTGAGGACCCCCCCGCCCCCCGAGGCCAGCCCTAGGCCCCGGCGGTCGCGCATGTGCCCTTGGCCTGTGCGGTGTGTGGGGGCTTGAACCCAAGCCCGCAGGGCTCCCGGAGCGGCCAGAGAAAGAAGGGCCCATGGAGAGGTAGGCGAGGTGGGCAGGGGGCGCCACCTTACTCTCCTCAGCTCCCTGAGGGAGAGAGAGAGAGACAGAGACAGAGAGAGAGATCCCTGACCTCTGAGTCTCTGCCTCCACCGCTGGCTGGTGCCAACTCACGCGCCATCCCACTTCCAGCCATCACCCCCACGCCTGCCCCGGGGCCAGCCCCACCACAGAGAGGCCGGTTGGTTCCTGCTCACCTCTGTGCCGTCCCTTCCCGACCTGACCCCAGTGCAGGGGATAAGCTTCAGACAAGTCTTTCCATGTCCCTCTGCATGACAATAGAATTCCTCCCCTCTCCCATTCCACAGGCCCACCCACCCGGGACATCCACCTTTGTCATTAGCTCAGGAGAGGATGCAAGATGAGAATCTCTGCTATTGTGTGGGGAGACTCAGTTTCCCGGGTTTCCCCCATGGACACATGTTCTTCAGCTGGGTCTCATTTTCTCCAGACAAGCTGTCTTGGGAAGGATTTGGCCAGCCCTAAGAACCTGAAGGGAAAGGGCGGAGGGGGGTTCTCTCTCTGCCCCCGACAGCCCCGAGCTGGGTCGGTCCCTCAGACCTGGCCAGGGGCAGCCCATCCCCCGGCGCCCTTCCCCGGGGCATCCAAGGGCAGGCTCGGCGCCAGCCCCACCCCGCTCGCCACTGCCCGACCATCGTCCTCCCTCGGGGGGCCTGGGCAGGACAGGGACCCGGCTGTGGGAGGCCTCCAGATCTCAGGCCTGGCACACCATTTACCAGGCTGCTTCCTCCTCTGACGGGGGCCCAGCACACGCCCCAGGAGACTTGGCAGCCGCCCCCAGGGCTCTATCCTCTGGAACTCGTCCCCTTGGAAGGGGCCTGGCCCAGGTGCCAGGTTCGGCTGGTCGGCCAGCCTCCTTTGGAGAAAGCAGGCAAGCCGAGCCAGGCTTGCAGTGGCCCTGGCGTGACACCTGCCACCTCAGGCAGAGGGCCTCCCGCGAGCCCTCCATGGCGGGTTTCTCCCCGGAGCCGTGGCCTGGGCACTAGGAAGGCCGGGCCTCCCCGACTCCCGGGAGGAGGGGCTAGCCGAGTTGCGCGCTGGCCCCCAAACCCTCTGGTGCCATCTGCCTGTCTCGGCACTTCTGACTCCACAGAGCCTTTCCTACATCTGGGCTGCCTGCCGTGGCAAAGTGCAGGCGTGGGGTGAGGCCATGGCTTTGTCTTTCCAGGAAAAAATGAGCCCCTGGCCGAAGCAGCAGGCCCAGGCAGAGCCTTGAGCTTGAAGCCCAGTAGGTCTGTGGCCCTCAGGGCCAGAGCAATGCTTTCAAGGCAGGGAAGCGGCCTGCAAGCTGAGTGGGAGTGGGGGAGGGGAGGGAGACAGCTGAAGCCGAGTCCAGAAGGGCGGCGATGGAAGAGCTGCAGCTGGGTCAGAGCCTGGAGGGAGGGCGGGGCCTTCACTGAGGACCCCCGCCCCCCGAGGCCAGCCCTAGGCCCCGGCGGTCGCGCATGCACCCTTGGCCTGTGCGGTGTGTGGGGGCTTGAACCCAAGCCCGCAGGGCTCCCGGAGCGGCCAGAGAAAGAAGGGCCCATGGAGAGGTAGGCGAGGTGGGCAGGGGGCGCCACCTTACTCTCCTCAGCTCCCTGAGGGAGAGAGAGAGAGACAGAGACAGAGAGAGAGATCCCTGACCTCTGAGTCTCTGCCTCCACCGCTGGCTGGTGCCAACTCACGCGCCATCCCACTTCCAGCCATCACCCCCACGCCTGCCCCGGGGCCAGCCCCACCACAGAGAGGCCGGTTGGTTCCTGCTCACCTCTGTGCCGTCCCTTCCCGACCTGACCCCAGTGCAGGGGATAAGCTTCAGACAAGTCTTTCCATGTCCCTCTGCATGACAATAGACTTCCTCCCCTCTCCCATTCCACAGGCCCACCCACCCGGGACATCCACCTTTGTCATTAGCTCAGGAGAGGATGCAAGATGAGAATCTCTGCTATTGTGTGGGGAGACTCAGTTTCCCGGGTTTCCCCCATGGACACATGTTCTTCAGCTGGGTCTGATTTTCTCCAGACAAGCTGTCTTGGGAAGGATTTGGCCAGCCCTAAGAACCTGAAGGGAAAGGGCGGAGGGGGGTTCTCTCTCTGCCCCCGACAGCCTCGAGCTGGGTCGGTCCCTCAGACCTGGCCAGGGGCAGCCCATCCCCCGGCGCCCTTCCCCGGGGCATCCAAGGGCAGGCCCGGCGCCAGCCCCACCCCGCTCGCCACTGCCCGACCATCGTCCTCCCTCGGGGGGCCTGGGCAGGACAGGAACCCGGGTGTGGGAGGCCTCCAGATCTCAGGCCTGGCACACCGTTTACCAGGCTGCTTCCTCCTCTGACGGGGGCCCAGCACACGCCCCAGGAGACTTGGCAGCCGCCCCCAGGGCTCTATCCTCTGGAACTCGTCCCCTTGGAAGGGGCCTGGCCCAGGTGCCAGGTTCGGCTGGTCGTCCAGCCTTCTTTGGAGAAAGCAGGCAAGCCGAGCCAGGCTTGCAGTGGCCCTGGCGTGATACCTGCCACCTCAGGCAGTGGGCCTCCCGCGTGCCCTCCATGGCGGGTTTCTCCCCGGAGCCGTGGCCTGGGCACTAGGAAGGCCGGGCCTCCCCGACTCCCGGGAGGAGGGGCTAGCCCAGTTGCGCCCTGGCCCCCAAACCCTCTGGTGCCATCTGCCTGTCTCGGCACTTCTGACTCCACAGAGCCTTTCCTACATCTGGGCTGCCTGCCGTGGCAAAGTGCAGGCGTGGGGTGAGGCCATGGCTTTGTCTTTCCAGGAAAAAATGAGCCCCTGGCCGAAGCAGCAGGCCCAGGCAGAGCCTTGAGTTTGAAGCCCGGTAGGTCTGTGGCCCTCAGGGCCAGAGCAATGCTGTCAAGGCAGGGAAGCGGCCTGCAAGCTGAGTGGGAGTGGGGGAGGGGAGGGAGACAGCTGAAGCCGAGTCCAGAAGGGCGGCGATGGAAGAGCTGCAGCTGGGTCAGAGCCTGGAGGGAGGGCGGGGCCTTCACTGAGGACCCCCCCCGCCCCCCGAGGCCAGCCCTAGGCCCCGGCGGTCGCGCATGCGCCCTTGGCCTGTGTGGTGTGTGGGGGCTTGAACCCAAGCCCGCAGGGCTCCCGGAGCGGCCAGAGAAAGAAGGGCCCATGGAGAGGTAGGCGAGGTGGGCAGGGGGCGCCACCTTACTCTCCTCAGCTCCCTGAGGGAGAGAGAGAGAGACAGAGACAGAGAGAGAGATCCCTGACCTCTGAGTCTCTGCCTCCACCGCTGGCTGGTGCCAACTCACGCGCCATCCCACTTCCAGCCATCACCCCCACGCCTGCCCCGGGGCCAGCCCCACCACAGAGAGGCCGGTTGGTTCCTGCTCACCTCTGTGCCGTCCCTTCCCGACCTGACCCCAGTGCAGGGGATAAGCTTCAGACAAGTCTTTCCATGTCCCTCTGCATGACAATAGACTTCCTCCCCTCTCCCATTCCACAGGCCCACCCACCCGGGACATCCACCTTTGTCATTAGCTCAGGAGAGGATGCAAGATGAGAATCTCTGCTATTGTGTGGGGAGACTCAGTTTCCCGGGTTTCCCCCATGGACACATGTTCTTCAGCTGGGTCTGATTTTCTCCAGACAAGCTGTCTTGGGAAGGATTTGGCCAGCCCTAAGAACCTGAAGGGAAAGGGCGGAGGGGGGTTCTCTCTCTGCCCCCGACAGCCTCGAGCTGGGTCGGTCCCTCAGACCTGGCCAGGGGCAGCCCATCCCCCGGCGCCCTTCCCCGGGGCATCCAAGGGCAGGCCCGGCGCCAGCCCCACCCCGCTCGCCACTGCCCGACCATCGTCCTCCCTCAGGGGGCCTGGGCAGGACAGGGACCCGGCTGTGGGAGGCCTCCAGATCTCAGGCCTGGCACACCGTTTACCAGGCTGCTTCCTCCTCTGACGGGGGCCCAGCACACGCCCCAGGAGACTTGGCAGCCGCCCCCAGGGCTCTATCCTCTGGAACTCGTCCCCTTGGAAGGGGCCTGGCCCAGGTGCCAGGTTCGGCTGGTGGTCCAGCCTTCTTTGGAGAAAGCAGGCAAGCCGAGCCAGGCTTGCAGTGGCCCTGGCGTGATACCTGCCACCTCAGGCAGAGGGCCTCCCGCGTGCCCTGCATGGCGGGTTTCTCCCCGGAGCCGTGGCCTGGGCACTAGGAAGGCCGGGCCTCCCCGACTCCCGGGAGGAGGGGCTAGCCCAGTTGCGCCCTGGCCCCCAAACCCTCTGGTGCCATCTGCCTGTCTCGGCACTTCTGACTCCACAGAGCCTTTCCTACATCTGGGCTGCCTGCCGTGGCAAAGTGCAGGCGTGGGGTGAGGCCATGGCTTTGTCTTTCCAGGAAAAAATGAGCCCCTGGCCGAAGCAGCAGGCCCAGGCAGAGCCTTGAGTTTGAAGCCCGGTAGGTCTGTGGCCCTCAGGGCCAGAGCAATGCTGTCAAGGCAGGGAAGCGGCCTGCAAGCTGAGTCGGAGTGGGGGAGGGGAGGGAGACAGCTGAAGCCGAGTCCAGAAGGGCGGCGATGGAAGAGCTGCAGCTGGGTCAGAGCCTGGAGGGAGGGCGGGGCCTTCACTGAGGACCCCCCCGCCCCCCGAGGCCAGCCCTAGGCCCCGGCGGTCGCGCATGCGCCCTTGGCCTGTGCGGTGTGTGGGGGCTTGAACCCAAGCCCGCAGGGCTCCCGGAGCGGCCAGAGAAAGAAGGGCCCATGGAGAGGTAGGCGAGGTGGGCAGGGGGCGCCACCTTACTCTCCTCAGCTCCCTGAGGGAGAGAGAGAGAGACAGAGACAGAGAGAGAGATCCCTGACCTCTGAGTCTCTGCCTCCACCGCTGGCTGGTGCCAACTCACGCGCCATCCCACTTCCAGCCATCACCCCCACGCCTGCCCCGGGGCCAGCCCCACCACAGAGAGGCCGGTTGGTTCCTGCTCACCTCTGTGCCGTCCCTTCCCGACCTGACCCCAGTGCAGGGGATAAGCTTCAGACAAGTCTTTCCATGTCCCTCTGCATGACAATAGACTTCCTCCCCTCTCCCATTCCACAGGCCCACCCACCCGGGACATCCACCTTTGTCATTAGCTCAGGAGAGGATGCAAGATGAGAATCTCTGCTATTGTGTGGGGAGACTCAGTTTCCCGGGTTTCCCCCATGGACACATGTTCTTCAGCTGGGTCTGATTTTCTCCAGACAAGCTGTCTTGGGAAGGATTTGGCCAGCCCTAAGAACCTGAAGGGAAAGGGCGGAGGGGGGTTCTCTCTCTGGCCCCGACAGCCCCGAGCTGGGTCGGTCCCTCAGACCTGGCCAGGGGCAGCCCATCCCCCGGCGCCCTTCCCCGGGGCATCCAAGGGCAGGCCCGGCGCCAGCCCCACCCCGCTCGCCACTGCCCGACCATCGTCCTCCCTCGGGGGGCCTGGGCAGGACAGGGACCCGGGTGTGGGAGGCCTCCAGATCTCAGGCCTGGCACACCGTTTACCAGGCTGCTTCCTCCTCTGACGGGGGCCCAGCACACGCCCCAGGAGACTTGGCAGCCGCCCCCAGGGCTCTATCCTCTGGAACTCGTCCCCTTGGAAGGGGCCTGGCCCAGGTGCCAGGTTCGGCTGGTGGTCCAGCCTTCTTTGGAGAAAGCAGGCAAGCCGAACCAGGCTTGCAGTGGCCCTGGCGTGATACCTGCCACCTCAGGCAGAGGGCCTCCCGCGTGCCCTCCATGGCGGGTTTCTCCCCGGAGCCGTGGCCTGGGCACTAGGAAGGCCGGGCCTCCCCGACTCCCGGGAGGAGGGGCTAGCCCAGTTGCGCCCTGGCCCCCAAACCCTCTGGTGCCATCTGCCTGTCTCGGCACTTCTGACTCCACAGAGCCTTTCCTACATCTGGGCTGCCCTCCGTGGCAAAGTGCAGGCGTGGGGTGAGGCCATGGCTTTGTCTTTCCAGGAAAAAATGAGCCCCTGGCCTAAGCAGCAGGCCCAGGCAGAGCCTTGAGTTTGAAGCCCGGTAGGTCTGTGGCTCTCAGGGCCAGAGCAATGCTGTCAAGGCAGGGAAGCGGCCTGCAAGCTGAGTGGGAGTGGGGGAGGGGAGGGAGACAGCTGAAGCCGAGTCCAGAAGGGCGGCGATGGAAGAGCTGCAGCTGGGTCAGAGCCTGGAGGGAGGGCGGGGCCTTCACTGAGGACCCCCCCGCCCCCCGAGGCCAGCCCTAGGCCCCGGCGGTCGCGCATGCGCTCTTGGCCTGTGCGGTGTGTGGGGGCTTGAACCCAAGCCCGCAGGGCTCCCGGAGCGGCCAGAGAAAGAAGGGCCCATGGAGAGGTAGGCGAGGTGGGCAGGGGGCACCACCTTACTCTCCTCAGCTCCCTGAGGGAGAGAGAGAGAGACAGAGACAGAGAGAGAGATCCCTGACCTCTGAGTCTCTGCCTCCACCGCTGGCTGGTGCCAACTCACGCGCCATCCCACTTCCAGCCATCACCCCCACGCCTGCCCCGGGGCCAGCCCCACCACAGAGAGGCCGGTTGGTTCCTGCTCACCTCTGTGCCGTCCCTTCCCGACCTGACCCCAGTGCAGGGGATAAGCTTCAGACAAGTCTTTCCATGTCCCTCTGCATGACAATAGACTTCCTCCCCTCTCCCATTCCACAGGCCCACCCACCCGGGACATCCACCTTTGTCATTAGCTCAGGAGAGGATGCAAGATGAGAATCTCTGCTATTGTGTGGGGAGACTCAGTTTCCCGGGTTTCCCCCATGGACACATGTTCTTCAGCTGGGTCTGATTTTCTCCAGACAAGCTGTCTTGGGAAGGATTTGGCCAGCCCTAAGAACCTGAAGGGAAAGGGCGGAGGGGGGTTCTCTCTCTGGCCCCGACAGCCCCGAGCTGGGTCGGTCCCTCAGACCTGGCCAGGGGCAGCCCATCCCCCGGCGCCCTTCCCCGGGGCATCCAAGGGCAGGCTCGGCGCCAGCCCCACCCCGCTCGCCACTGCCCGACCATCGTCCTCCCTCGGGGGGCCTGGGCAGGACAGGGACCCGGCTGTGGGAGGCCTCCAGATCTCAGGCCTGGCACACCGTTTACCAGGCTGCTTCCTCCTCTGACGGGGGCCCAGCACACGCCCCAGGAGACTTGGCAGCCGCCCCCAGGGCTCTATCCTCTGGAACTCGTCCCCTTGGAAGGGGCCTGGCCCAGGTGCCAGGTTCGGCTGGTCGGCCAGCCTCCTTTGGAGAAAGCAGGCAAGCCGAGCCAGGCTTGCAGTGGCCCTGGCGTGACACCTGCCACCTCAGGCAGAGGGCCTCCCGCGAGCCCTCCATGGCGGGTTTCTCCCCGGAGCCGTGGCCTGGGCACTAGGAAGGCCGGGCCTCCCCGACTCCCGGGAGGAGGGGCTAGCCCAGTTGCGCCCTGGCCCCCAAACCCTCTGGTGCCATCTGCCTGTCTCGGCACTTCTGACTCCACAGAGCCTTTCCTACATCTGGGCTGCCTGCCGTGGCAAAGTGCAGGCGTGGGGTGAGGCCATGGCTTTGTCTTTCCAGGAAAAAATGAGCCCCTGGCCGAAGCAGCAGGCCCAGGCAGAGCCTTGAGCTTGAAGCCCAGTAGGTCTGTGGCCCTCAGGGCCAGAGCAATGCTGTCAAGGCAGGGAAGCGGCCTGCAAGCTGAGTGGGAGTGGGGGAGGGGAGGGAGACAGCTGAAGCCGAGTCCAGAAGGGCGGCGATGGAAGAGCTGCAGCTGGGTCAGAGCCTGGAGGGAGGGCGGGGCCTTCACTGAGGACCCCCCCGCCCCCCGAGGCCAGCCCTAGGCCCCGGCGGTCGCGCATGTGCCCTTGGCCTGTGCGGTGTGTGGGGGCTTGAACCCAAGCCCGCAGGGCTCCCGGAGCGGCCAGAGAAAGAAGGGCCCATGGAGAGGTAGGCGAGGTGGGCAGGGGGCGCCACCTTACTCTCCTCAGCTCCCTGAGGGAGAGAGAGAGAGACAGAGACAGAGAGAGAGATCCCTGACCTCTGAGTCTCTGCCTCCACCGCTGGCTGGTGCCAACTCACGCGCCATCCCACTTCCAGCCATCACCCCCACGCCTGCCCCGGGGCCAGCCCCACCACAGAGAGGCCGGTTGGTTCCTGCTCACCTCTGTGCCGTCCCTTCCCGACCTGACCCCAGTGCAGGGGATAAGCTTCAGACAAGTCTTTCCATGTCCCTCTGCATGACAATAGACTTCCTCCCCTCTCCCATTCCACAGGCCCACCCACCCGGGACATCCACCTTTGTCATTAGCTCAGGAGAGGATGCAAGATGAGAATCTCTGCTATTGTGTGGGGAGACTCAGTTTCCCGGGTTTCCCCCATGGACACATGTTCTTCAGCTGGGTCTCATTTTCTCCAGACAAGCTGTCTTGGGAAGGATTTGGCCAGCCCTAAGAACCTGAAGGGAAAGGGCGGAGGGGGGTTCTCTCTCTGCCCCCGACAGCCCCGAGCTGGGTCGGTCCCTCAGACCTGGCCAGGGGCAGCCCATCCCCCGGCGCCCTTCCCCGGGGCATCCAAGGGCAGGCTCGGCGCCAGCCCCACCCCGCTCGCCACTGCCCGACCATCGTCCTCCCTCGGGGGGCCTGGGCAGGACAGGGACCCGGCTGTGGGAGGCCTCCAGATCTCAGGCCTGGCACACCATTTACCAGGCTGCTTCCTCCTCTGACGGGGGCCCAGCACACGCCCCAGGAGACTTGGCAGCCGCCCCCAGGGCTCTATCCTCTGGAACTCGTCCCCTTGGAAGGGGCCTGGCCCAGGTGCCAGGTTCGGCTGGTCGGCCAGCCTCCTTTGGAGAAAGCAGGCAAGCCGAGCCAGGCTTGCAGTGGCCCTGGCGTGACACCTGCCACCTCAGGCAGAGGGCCTCCCGCGAGCCCTCCATGGCGGGTTTCTCCCCGGAGCCGTGGCCTGGGCACTAGGAAGGCCGGGCCTCCCCGACTCCCGGGAGGAGGGGCTAGCCGAGTTGCGCGCTGGCCCCCAAACCCTCTGGTGCCATCTGCCTGTCTCGGCACTTCTGACTCCACAGAGCCTTTCCTACATCTGGGCTGCCTGCCGTGGCAAAGTGCAGGCGTGGGGTGAGGCCATGGCTTTGTCTTTCCAGGAAAAAATGAGCCCCTGGCCGAAGCAGCAGGCCCAGGCAGAGCCTTGAGCTTGAAGCCCAGTAGGTCTGTGGCCCTCAGGGCCAGAGCAATGCTTTCAAGGCAGGGAAGCGGCCTGCAAGCTGAGTGGGAGTGGGGGAGGGGAGGGAGACAGCTGAAGCCGAGTCCAGAAGGGCGGCGATGGAAGAGCTGCAGCTGGGTCAGAGCCTGGAGGGAGGGCGGGGCCTTCACTGAGGACCCCCGCCCCCCGAGGCCAGCCCTAGGCCCCGGCGGTCGCGCATGCACCCTTGGCCTGTGCGGTGTGTGGGGGCTTGAACCCAAGCCCGCAGGGCTCCCGGAGCGGCCAGAGAAAGAAGGGCCCATGGAGAGGTAGGCGAGGTGGGCAGGGGGCGCCACCTTACTCTCCTCAGCTCCCTGAGGGAGAGAGAGAGAGACAGAGACAGAGAGAGAGATCCCTGACCTCTGAGTCTCTGCCTCCACCGCTGGCTGGTGCCAACTCACGCGCCATCCCACTTCCAGCCATCACCCCCACGCCTGCCCCGGGGCCAGCCCCACCACAGAGAGGCCGGTTGGTTCCTGCTCACCTCTGTGCCGTCCCTTCCCGACCTGACCCCAGTGCAGGGGATAAGCTTCAGACAAGTCTTTCCATGTCCCTCTGCATGACAATAGACTTCCTCCCCTCTCCCATTCCACAGGCCCACCCACCCGGGACATCCACCTTTGTCATTAGCTCAGGAGAGGATGCAAGATGAGAATCTCTGCTATTGTGTGGGGAGACTCAGTTTCCCGGGTTTCCCCCATGGACACATGTTCTTCAGCTGGGTCTGATTTTCTCCAGACAAGCTGTCTTGGGAAGGATTTGGCCAGCCCTAAGAACCTGAAGGGAAAGGGCGGAGGGGGGTTCTCTCTCTGCCCCCGACAGCCTCGAGCTGGGTCGGTCCCTCAGACCTGGCCAGGGGCAGCCCATCCCCCGGCGCCCTTCCCCGGGGCATCCAAGGGCAGGCCCGGCGCCAGCCCCACCCCGCTCGCCACTGCCCGACCATCGTCCTCCCTCGGGGGGCCTGGGCAGGACAGGAACCCGGGTGTGGGAGGCCTCCAGATCTCAGGCCTGGCACACCGTTTACCAGGCTGCTTCCTCCTCTGACGGGGGCCCAGCACACGCCCCAGGAGACTTGGCAGCCGCCCCCAGGGCTCTATCCTCTGGAACTCGTCCCCTTGGAAGGGGCCTGGCCCAGGTGCCAGGTTCGGCTGGTCGTCCAGCCTTCTTTGGAGAAAGCAGGCAAGCCGAGCCAGGCTTGCAGTGGCCCTGGCGTGATACCTGCCACCTCAGGCAGTGGGCCTCCCGCGTGCCCTCCATGGCGGGTTTCTCCCCGGAGCCGTGGCCTGGGCACTAGGAAGGCCGGGCCTCCCCGACTCCCGGGAGGAGGGGCTAGCCCAGTTGCGCCCTGGCCCCCAAACCCTCTGGTGCCATCTGCCTGTCTCGGCACTTCTGACTCCACAGAGCCTTTCCTACATCTGGGCTGCCTGCCGTGGCAAAGTGCAGGCGTGGGGTGAGGCCATGGCTTTGTCTTTCCAGGAAAAAATGAGCCCCTGGCCGAAGCAGCAGGCCCAGGCAGAGCCTTGAGTTTGAAGCCCGGTAGGTCTGTGGCCCTCAGGGCCAGAGCAATGCTGTCAAGGCAGGGAAGCGGCCTGCAAGCTGAGTGGGAGTGGGGGAGGGGAGGGAGACAGCTGAAGCCGAGTCCAGAAGGGCGGCGATGGAAGAGCTGCAGCTGGGTCAGAGCCTGGAGGGAGGGCGGGGCCTTCACTGAGGACCCCCCCGCCCCCCGAGGCCAGCCCTAGGCCCCGGCGGTCGCGCATGCGCCCTTGGCCTGTGTGGTGTGTGGGGGCTTGAACCCAAGCCCGCAGGGCTCCCGGAGCGGCCAGAGAAAGAAGGGCCCATGGAGAGGTAGGCGAGGTGGGCAGGGGGCGCCACCTTACTCTCCTCAGCTCCCTGAGGGAGAGAGAGAGAGACAGAGACAGAGAGAGAGATCCCTGACCTCTGAGTCTCTGCCTCCACCGCTGGCTGGTGCCAACTCACGCGCCATCCCACTTCCAGCCATCACCCCCACGCCTGCCCCGGGGCCAGCCCCACCACAGAGAGGCCGGTTGGTTCCTGCTCACCTCTGTGCCGTCCCTTCCCGACCTGACCCCAGTGCAGGGGATAAGCTTCAGACAAGTCTTTCCATGTCCCTCTGCATGACAATAGACTTCCTCCCCTCTCCCATTCCACAGGCCCACCCACCCGGGACATCCACCTTTGTCATTAGCTCAGGAGAGGATGCAAGATGAGAATCTCTGCTATTGTGTGGGGAGACTCAGTTTCCCGGGTTTCCCCCATGGACACATGTTCTTCAGCTGGGTCTGATTTTCTCCAGACAAGCTGTCTTGGGAAGGATTTGGCCAGCCCTAAGAACCTGAAGGGAAAGGGCGGAGGGGGGTTCTCTCTCTGCCCCCGACAGCCTCGAGCTGGGTCGGTCCCTCAGACCTGGCCAGGGGCAGCCCATCCCCCGGCGCCCTTCCCCGGGGCATCCAAGGGCAGGCCCGACGCCAGCCCCACCCCGCTCGCCACTGCCCGACCATCGTCCTCCCTCAGGGGGCCTGGGCAGGACAGGGACCCGGCTGTGGGAGGCCTCCAGATCTCAGGCCTGGCACACCGTTTACCAGGCTGCTTCCTCCTCTGACGGGGGCCCAGCACACGCCCCAGGAGACTTGGCAGCCGCCCCCAGGGCTCTATCCTCTGGAACTCGTCCCCTTGGAAGGGGCCTGGCCCAGGTGCCAGGTTCGGCTGGTGGTCCAGCCTTCTTTGGAGAAAGCAGGCAAGCCGAGCCAGGCTTGCAGTGGCCCTGGCGTGATACCTGCCACCTCAGGCAGAGGGCCTCCCGCGTGCCCTGCATGGCGGGTTTCTCCCCGGAGCCGTGGCCTGGGCACTAGGAAGGCCGGGCCTCCCCGACTCCCGGGAGGAGGGGCTAGCCCAGTTGCGCCCTGGCCCCCAAACCCTCTGGTGCCATCTGCCTGTCTCGGCACTTCTGACTCCACAGAGCCTTTCCTACATCTGGGCTGCCTGCCGTGGCAAAGTGCAGGCGTGGGGTGAGGCCATGGCTTTGTCTTTCCAGGAAAAAATGAGCCCCTGGCCGAAGCAGCAGGCCCAGGCAGAGCCTTGAGTTTGAAGCCCGGTAGGTCTGTGGCCCTCAGGGCCAGAGCAATGCTGTCAAGGCAGGGAAGCGGCCTGCAAGCTGAGTGGGAGTGGGGGAGGGGAGGGAGACAGCTGAAGCCGAGTCCAGAAGGGCGGCGATGGAAGAGCTGCAGCTGGGTCAGAGCCTGGAGGGAGGGCGGGGCCTTCACTGAGGACCCCCCCGCCCCCCGAGGCCAGCCCTAGGCCCCGGCGGTCGCGCATGCGCCCTTGGCCTGTGCGGTGTGTGGGGGCTTGAACCCAAGCCCGCAGGGCTCCCGGAGCGGCCAGAGAAAGAAGGGCCCATGGAGAGGTAGGCGAGGTGGGCAGGGGGCGCCACCTTACTCTCCTCAGCTCCCTGAGGGAGAGAGAGAGAGACAGAGACAGAGAGAGAGATCCCTGACCTCTGAGTCTCTGCCTCCACCGCTGGCTGGTGCCAACTCACGCGCCATCCCACTTCCAGCCATCACCCCCACGCCTGCCCCGGGGCCAGCCCCACCACAGAGAGGCCGGTTGGTTCCTGCTCACCTCTGTGCCGTCCCTTCCCGACCTGACCCCAGTGCAGGGGATAAGCTTCAGACAAGTCTTTCCATGTCCCTCTGCATGACAATAGACTTCCTCCCCTCTCCCATTCCACAGGCCCACCCACCCGGGACATCCACCTTTGTCATTAGCTCAGGAGAGGATGCAAGATGAGAATCTCTGCTATTGTGTGGGGAGACTCAGTTTCCCGGGTTTCCCCCATGGACACATGTTCTTCAGCTGGGTCTGATTTTCTCCAGACAAGCTGTCTTGGGAAGGATTTGGCCAGCCCTAAGAACCTGAAGGGAAAGGGCGGAGGGGGGTTCTCTCTCTGGCCCCGACAGCCCCGAGCTGGGTCGGTCCCTCAGACCTGGCCAGGGGCAGCCCATCCCCCGGCGCCCTTCCCCGGGGCATCCAAGGGCAGGCCCGGCGCCAGCCCCACCCCGCTCGCCACTGCCCGACCATCGTCCTCCCTCGGGGGGCCTGGGCAGGACAGGGACCCGGCTGTGGGAGGCCTCCAGATCTCAGGCCTGGCACACCGTTTACCAGGCTGCTTCCTCCTCTGACGGGGGCCCAGCACACGCCCCAGGAGACTTGGCAGCCGCCCCCAGGGCTCTATCCTCTGGAACTCGTCCCCTTGGAAGGGGCCTGGCCCAGGTGCCAGGTTCGGCTGGTCGGCCAGCCTCCTTTGGAGAAAGCAGGCAAGCCGAGCCAGGCTTGCAGTGGCCCTGGCGTGACACCTGCCACCTCAGGCAGAGGGCCTCCCGCGAGCCCTCCATGGCGGGTTTCTCCCCGGAGCCGTGGCCTGGGCACTAGGAAGGCCGGGCCTCCCCGACTCCCGGGAGGAGGGGCTAGCCCAGTTGCGTGCTGGCCCCCAAACCCTCTGGTGCCATCTGCCTGTCTCGGCACTTCTGACTCCACAGAGCCTTTCCTACATCTGGGCTGCCTGCCGTGGCAAAGTGCAGGCGTGGGGTGAGGCCATGGCTTTGTCTTTCCAGGAAAAAATGAGCCCCTGGCCGAAGCAGCAGGCCCAGGCAGAGCCTTGAGCTTGAAGCCCAGTAGGTCTGTGGCCCTCAGGGCCAGAGCAATGCTTTCAAGGCAGGGAAGCGGCCTGCAAGCTGAGTGGGAGTGGGGGAGGGGAGGGAGACAGCTGAAGCCGAGTCCAGAAGGGCGGCGATGGAAGAGCTGCAGCTGGGTCAGAGCCTGGAGGGAGGGCGGGGCCTTCACTGAGGACCCCCCGCCCCCCGAGGCCAGCCCTAGGCCCCGGCGGTCGCGCATGCGCCCTTGGCCTGTGCGGTGTGTGGGGGCTTGAACCCAAGCCCGCAGGGCTCCCGGAGCGGCCAGAGAAAGAAGGGCCCATGGAGAGGTAGGCGAGGTGGGCAGGGGGCGCCACCTTACTCTCCTCAGCTCCCTGAGGGAGAGAGAGAGAGACAGAGACAGAGAGAGAGATCCCTGACCTCTGAGTCTCTGCCTCCACCGCTGGCTGGTGCCAACTCACGCGCCATCCCACTTCCAGCCATCACCCCCACGCCTGCCCCGGGGCCAGCCCCACCACAGAGAGGCCGGTTGGTTCCTGCTCACCTCTGTGCCGTCCCTTCCCGACCTGACCCCAGTGCAGGGGATAAGCTTCAGACAAGTCTTTCCATGTCCCTCTGCATGACAATAGACTTCCTCCCCTCTCCCATTCCACAGGCCCACCCACCCGGGACATCCACCTTTGTCATTAGCTCAGGAGAGGATGCAAGATGAGAATCTCTGCTATTGTGTGGGGAGACTCAGTTTCCCGGGTTTCCCCCATGGACACATGTTCTTCAGCTGGGTCTGATTTTCTCCAGACAAGCTGTCTTGGGAAGGATTTGGCCAGCCCTAAGAACCTGAAGGGAAAGGGCGGAGGGGGGTTCTCTCTCTGCCCCCGACAGCCTCGAGCTGGGTCGGTCCCTCAGACCTGGCCAGGGGCAGCCCATCCCCCGGCGCCCTTCCCCGGGGCATCCAAGGGCAGGCTCGGCGCCAGCCCCACCCCGCTCGCCACTGCCCGACCATCGTCCTCCCTCGGGGGGCCTGGGCAGGACAGGGACCCGGCTGTGGGAGGCCTCCAGATCTCAGGCCTGGCACACCGTTTACCAGGCTGCTTCCTCCTCTGACGGGGGCCCAGCACACGCCCCAGGAGACTTGGCAGCCGCCCCCAGGGCTCTATCCTCTGGAACTCGTCCCCTTGGAAGGGGCCTGGCCCAGGTGCCAGGTTCGGCTGGTGGTCCAGCCTTCTTTGGAGAAAGCAGGCAAGCCGAGCCAGGCTTGCAGTGGCCCTGGCGTGATACCTGCCACCTCAGGCAGAGGGCCTCCCGCGTGCCCTGCATGGCGGGTTTCTCCCCGGAGCCGTGGCCTGGGCACTAGGAAGGCCGGGCCTCCCCGACTCCCGGGAGGAGGGGCTAGCCCAGTTGCGCCCTGGCCCCCAAACCCTCTGGTGCCATCTGCCTGTCTCGGCACTTCTGACTCCACAGAGCCTTTCCTACATCTGGGCTGCCTGCCGTGGCAAAGTGCAGGCGTGGGGTGAGGCCATGGCTTTGTCTTTCCAGGAAAAAATGAGCCCCTGGCCGAAGCAGCAGGCCCAGGCAGAGCCTTGAGTTTGAAGCCCTGTAGGTCTGTGGCCCTCAGGGCCAGAGCAATGCTGTCAAGGCAGGGAAGCGGCCTGCAAGCTGAGTGGGAGTGGGGGAGGGGAGGGAGACAGCTGAAGCCGAGTCCAGAAGGGCGGCGATGGAAGAGCTGCAGCTGGGTCAGAGCCTGGAGGGAGGGCGGGGCCTTCACTGAGGACCCCCCGCCCCCCGAGGCCAGCCCTAGGCCCCGGCGGTCGCGCATGCGCCCTTGGCCTGTGCGGTGTGTGGGGGCTTGAACCCAAGCCCGCAGGGCTCCCGGAGCGGCCAGAGAAAGAAGGGCCCATGGAGAGGTAGGCGAGGTGGGCAGGGGGCGCCACCTTACTCTCCTCAGCTCCCTGAGGGAGAGAGAGAGAGACAGAGACAGAGAGAGAGATCCCTGACCTCTGAGTCTCTGCCTCCACCGCTGGCTGGTGCCAACTCACGCGCCATCCCACTTCCAGCCATCACCCCCACGCCTGCCCCGGGGTCAGCCCCACCACATAGAGGCCGGTTGGTTCCTGCTCACCTCTGTGCCATCCCTTCCCGACCTGACCCCAGTGCAGGGGATAAGTTTCAGACAAGTCTTTCCATGTCCCTCTGCATGACAATAGACTTCCTCCCCTCTCCCATTCCACAGGCCCACCCACCCGGGACATCCACCTTTGTCATTAGCTCAGGAGAGGATGCAAGATGAGAATCTCTGCTATTGTGTGGGGAGACTCAGTTTCCCGGGTTTCCCCCATGGACACATGTTCTTCAGCTGGGTCTCATTTTCTCCAGACAAGCTGTCTTGGGAAGGATTTGGCCAGCCCTAAGAACCTGAAGGGAAAGGGCGGAGGGGGGTTCTCTCTCTGCCCCCGACAGCCCCGAGCTGGGTCGGTCCCTCAGACCTGGCCAGGGGCAGCCCATCCCCCGGCGCCCTTCCCCGGGGCATCCAAGGGCAGGCTCGGCGCCAGCCCCACCCCGCTCGCCACTGCCCGACCATCGTCCTCCCTCGGGGGGCCTGGGCAGGACAGGGACCCGGCTGTGGGAGGCCTCCAGATCTCAGGCCTGGCACACCGTTTACCAGGCTGCTTCCTCCTCTGACGGGGGCCCAGCACACGCCCCAGGAGACTTGGCAGCCGCCCCCAGGGCTCTATCCTCTGGAACTCGTCCCCTTGGAAGGGGCCTGGCCCAGGTGCCAGGTTCGGCTGGTCGGCCAGCCTCCTTTGGAGAAAGCAGGCAAGCCGAGCCAGGCTTGCAGTGGCCCTGGCGTGACACCTGCCACCTCAGGCAGAGGGCCTCCCGCGAGCCCTCCATGGCGGGTTTCTCCCCGGAGCCGTGGCCTGGGCACTAGGAAGGCCGGGCCTCCCCGACTCCCGGGAGGAGGGGCTAGCCCAGTTGCGCGCTGGCCCCCAAACCCTCTGGTGCCATCTGCCTGTCTCGGCACTTCTGACTCCACAGAGCCTTTCCTACATCTGGGCTGCCTGCCGTGGCAAAGTGCAGGCGTGGGGTGAGGCCATGGCTTTGTCTTTCCAGGAAAAAATGAGCCCCTGGCCGAAGCAGCAGGCCCAGGCAGAGCCTTGAGTTTGAAGCCCGGTAGGTCTGTGGCCCTCAGGGCCAGAGCAATGCTGTCAAGGCAGGGAAGCGGCCTGCAAGCTGAGTGGGAGTGGGGGAGGGGAGGGAGACAGCTGAAGCCGAGTCCAGAAGGGCGGCGATGGAAGAGCTGCAGCTGGGTCAGAGCCTGGAGGGAGGGCGGGGCCTTCACTGAGGACCCCCCCGCCCCCCGAGGCCAGCCCTAGGCCCCGGCGGTCGCGCATGCGCCCTTGGCCTGTGCGGTGTGTGGGGGCTTGAACCCAAGCCCGCAGGGCTCCCGGAGCGGCCAGAGAAAGAAGGGCCCATGGAGAGGTAGGCGAGGTGGGCAGGGGGCGCCACCTTACTCTCCTCAGCTCCCTGAGGGAGAGAGAGAGAGACAGAGACAGAGAGAGAGATCCCTGACCTCTGAGTCTCTGCCTCCACCGCTGGCTGGTGCCAACTCACGCGCCATCCCACTTCCAGCCATCACCCCCACGCCTGCCCCGGGGCCAGCCCCACCACAGAGAGGCCGGTTGGTTCCTGCTCACCTCTGTGCCGTCCCTTCCCGACCTGACCCCAGTGCAGGGGATAAGCTTCAGACAAGTCTTTCCATGTCCCTCTGCATGACAATAGACTTCCTCCCCTCTCCCATTCCTCAGGCCCACCCACCCGGGACATCCACCTTTGTCATTAGCTCAGGAGAGGATGCAAGATGAGAATCTCTGCTATTGTGTGGGGAGACTCAGTTTCCCGGGTTTCCCCCATGGACACATGTTCTTCAGCTGGGTCTGATTTTCTCCAGACAAGCTGTCTTGGGAAGGATTTGGCCAGCCCTAAGAACCTGAAGGGAAAGGGCGGAGGGGGGTTCTCTCTCTGCCCCCGACAGCCCCGAGCTGGGTCGGTCCCTCAGACCTGGCCAGGGGCAGCCCATCCCCCGGCGCCCTTCCCCGGGGCATCCAAGGGCAGGCCCGGCGCCAGCCCCACCCCGCTCGCCACTGCCCGACCATCGTCCTCCCTCGGGGGGCCTGGGCAGGACAGGGACCCGGGTGTGGGAGGCCTCCAGGTCTCAGGCCTGGCACACCGTTTACCAGGCTGCTTCCTCCTCTGACGGGGGCCCAGCACACGCCCCAGGAGACTTGGCAGCCGCCCCCAGGGCTCTATCCTCTGGAACTCGTCCCCTTGGAAGGGGCCTGGCCCAGGTGCCAGGTTCGGCTGGTGGTCCAGCCTTCTTTGGAGAAAGCAGGCAAGCCGAACCAGGCTTGCAGTGGCCCTGGCGTGACACCTGCCACCTCAGGCAGAGGGCCTCCCGCGAGCCCTCCATGGCGGGTTTCTCCCCGGAGCCGTGGCCTGGGCACTAGGAAGGCCGGGCCTCCCCGACTCCCGGGAGGAGGGGCTAGCCCAGTTGCGCGCTGGCCCCCAAACCCTCTGGTGCCATCTGCCTGTCTCGGCACTTCTGACTCCACAGAGCCTTTCCTACATCTGGGCTGCCTGCCGTGGCAAAGTGCAGGCGTGGGGTGAGGCCATGGCTTTGTCTTTCCAGGAAAAAATGAGCCCCTGGCCGAAGCAGCAGGCCCAGGCAGAGACTTGAGTTTGAAGCCCGGTAGGTCTGTGGCCCTCAGGGCCAGAGCAATGCTTTCAAGGCAGGGAAGCGGCCTGCAAGCTGAGTGGGAGTGGGGGAGGGGAGGGAGACAGCTGAAGCCGAGTCCAGAAGGGCGGCGATGGAAGAGCTGCAGCTGGGTCAGAGCCTGGAGGGAGGGCGGGGCCTTCACTGAGGACCCCCCCGCCCCCCGAGGCCAGCCCTAGGCCCCGGCGGTCGCGCATGCGCCCTTGGCCTGTGCGGTGTGTGGGGGCTTGAACCCAAGCCCGCAGGGCTCCCGGAGCGGCCAGAGAAAGAAGGGCCCATGGAGAGGTAGGCGAGGTGGGCAGGGGGCGCCACCTTACTCTCCTCAGCTCCCTGAGGGAGAGAGAGAGAGACAGAGACAGAGAGAGAGATCCCTGACCTCTGAGTCTCTGCCTCCACCGCTGGCTGGTGCCAACTCACGCGCCATCCCACTTCCAGCCATCACCCCCACGCCTGCCCCGGGGCCAGCCCCACCACAGAGAGGCCGGTTGGTTCCTGCTCACCTCTGTGCCGTCCCTTCCCGACCTGACCCCAGTGCAGGGGATAAGCTTCAGACAAGTCTTTCCATGTCCCTCTGCATGACAATAGACTTCCTCCCCTCTCCCATTCCACAGGCCCACCCACCCGGGACATCCACCTTTGTCATTAGCTCAGGAGAGGATGCAAGATGAGAATCTCTGCTATTGTGTGGGGAGACTCAGTTTCCCGGGTTTCCCCCATGGACACATGTTCTTCAGCTGGGTCTGATTTTCTCCAGACAAGCTGTCTTGGGAAGGATTTGGCCAGCCCTAAGAACCTGAAGGGAAAGGGCGGAGGGGGGTTCTCTCTCTGCCCCCGACAGCCTCGAGCTGGGTCGGTCCCTCAGACCTGGCCAGGGGCAGCCCATCCCCCGGCGCCCTTCCCCGGGGCATCCAAGGGCAGGCCCGGCGCCAGCCCCACCCCGCTCGCCACTGCCCGACCATCGTCCTCCCTCGGGGGGCCTGGGCAGGACAGGGACCCGGGTGTGGGAGGCCTCCAGATCTCAGGCCTGGCACACCGTTTACCAGGCTGCTTCCTCCTCTGACGGGGGCCCAGCACACGCCCCAGGAGACTTGGCAGCCGCCCCCAGGGCTCTATCCTCTGGAACTCGTCCCCTTGGAAGGGGCCTGGCCCAGGTGCCAGGTTCGGCTGGTGGTCCAGCCTTCTTTGGAGAAAGCAGGCAAGCCGAACCAGGCTTGCAGTGGCCCTGGCGTGATACCTGCCACCACAGGCAGAGGGCCTCCCGCGTGCCCTCCATGGCGGGTTTCTCCCCGGAGCCGTGGCCTGGGCACTAGGAAGGCCGGGCCTCCCCGACTCCCGGGAGGAGGGGCTAGCCCAGTTGCGCCCTGGCCCCCAAACCCTCTGGTGCCATCTACCTGTCTCGGCACTTCTGACTCCACAGAGCCTTTCCTACATCTGGGCTGCCTGCCGTGGCAAAGTGCAGGCGTGGGGTGAGGCCATGGCTTTGTCTTTCCAGGAAAAAATGAGCCCCTGGCCGAAGCAGCAGGCCCAGGCAGAGCCTTGAGTTTGAAGCCCGGTAGGTCTGTGGCCCTCAGGGCCAGAGCAATGCTGTCAAGGCAGGGAAGCGGCCTGCAAGCTGAGTGGGAGTGGGGGAGGGGAGGGAGACAGCTGAAGCCGAGTCCAGAAGGGCGGCGATGGAAGAGCTGCAGCTGGGTCAGAGCCTGGAGGGAGGGCGGGGCCTTCACTGAGGACCCCCCCGCCCCCCGAGGCCAGCCCTAGGCCCCGGCGGTCGCGCATGCGCCCTTGGCCTGTGCGGTGTGTGGGGGCTTGAACCCAAGCCCGCAGGGCTCCCGGAGCGGCCAGAGAAAGAAGGGCCCATGGAGAGGTAGGCGAGGTGGGCAGGGGGCGCCACCTTACTCTCCTCAGCTCCCTGAGGGAGAGAGAGAGAGACAGAGACAGAGAGAGAGATCCCTGACCTCTGAGTCTCTGCCTCCACCGCTGGCTGGTGCCAACTCACGCGCCATCCCACTTCCAGCCATCACCCCCACGCCTGCCCCGGGGCCAGCCCCACCACAGAGAGGCCGGTTGGTTCCTGCTCACCTCTGTGCCGTCCCTTCCCGACCTGACCCCAGTGCAGGGGATAAGCTTCAGACAAGTCTTTCCATGTCCCTCTGCATGACAATAGACTTCCTCCCCTCTCCCATTCCACAGGCCCACCCACCCGGGACATCCACCTTTGTCATTAGCTCAGGAGAGGATGCAAGATGAGAATCTCTGCTATTGTGTGGGGAGACTCAGTTTCCCGGGTTTCCCCCATGGACACATGTTCTTCAGCTGGGTCTGATTTTCTCCAGACAAGCTGTCTTGGGAAGGATTTGGCCAGCCCTAAGAACCTGAAGGGAAAGGGCGGAGGGGGGTTCTCTCTCTGCCCCCGACAGCCTCGAGCTGGGTCGGTCCCTCAGACCTGGCCAGGGGCAGCCCATCCCCCGGCGCCCTTCCCCGGGGCATCCAAGGGCAGGCCCGGCGCCAGCCCCACCCCGCTCGCCACTGCTTGACCATCGTCCTCCCTCGGGGGGCCCGGGCAGGACAGGGACCCGGGTGTGGGAGGCCTCCAGATCTCAGGCCTGGCACACCGTTTACCAGGCTGCTTCCTCCTCTGACGGGGGCCCAGCACACGCCCCAGGAGACTTGGCAGCCGCCCCCAGGGCTCTATCCTCTGGAACTCGTCCCCTTGGAAGGGGCCTGGCCCAGGTGCCAGGTTCGGCTGGTGGTCCAGCCTTCTTTGGAGAAAGCAGGCAAGCCGAACCAGGCTTGCAGTGGCCCTGGCGTGATACCTGCCACCACAGGCAGAGGGCCTCCCGCGTGCCCTCCATGGCGGGTTTCTCCCCGGAGCCGTGGCCTGGGCACTAGGAAGGCCGGGCCTCCCCGACTCCCGGGAGGAGGGGCTAGCCCAGTTGCGCCCTGGCCCCCAAACCCTCTGGTGCCATCTACCTGTCTCGGCACTTCTGACTCCACAGAGCCTTTCCTACATCTGGGCTGCCTGCCGTGGCAAAGTGCAGGCGTGGGGTGAGGCCATGGCTTTGTCTTTCCAGGAAAAAATGAGCCCCTGGCCGAAGCAGCAGGCCCAGGCAGAGCCTTGAGTTTGAAGCCCGGTAGGTCTGTGGCCCTCAGGGCCAGAGCAATGCTGTCAAGGCAGGGAAGCGGCCTGCAAGCTGAGTGGGAGTGGGGGAGGGGAGGGAGACAGCTGAAGCCGAGTCCAGAAGGGCGGCGATGGAAGAGCTGCAGCTGGGTCAGAGCCTGGAGGGAGGGCGGGGCCTTCACTGAGGACCCCCCCGCCCCCCGAGGCCAGCCCTAGGCCCCGGCGGTCGCGCATGCGCCCTTGGCCTGTGCGGTGTGTGGGGGCTTGAACCCAAGCCCGCAGGGCTCCCGGAGCGGCCAGAGAAAGAAGGGCCCATGGAGAGGTAGGCGAGGTGGGCAGGGGGCGCCACCTTACTCTCCTCAGCTCCCTGAGGGAGAGAGAGAGAGACAGAGACAGAGAGAGAGATCCCTGACCTCTGAGTCTCTGCCTCCACCGCTGGCTGGTGCCAACTCACGCGCCATCCCACTTCCAGCCATCACCCCCACGCCTGCCCCGGGGCCAGCCCCACCACAGAGAGGCCGGTTGGTTCCTGCTCACCTCTGTGCCGTCCCTTCCCGACCTGACCCCAGTGCAGGGGATAAGCTTCAGACAAGTCTTTCCATGTCCCTCTGCATGACAATAGACTTCCTCCCCTCTCCCATTCCACAGGCCCACCCACCCGGGACATCCACCTTTGTCATTAGCTCAGGAGAGGATGCAAGATGAGAATCTCTGCTATTGTGTGGGGAGACTCAGTTTCCCGGGTTTCCCCCATGGACACATGTTCTTCAGCTGGGTCTGATTTTCTCCAGACAAGCTGTCTTGGGAAGGATTTGGCCAGCCCTAAGAACCTGAAGGGAAAGGGCGGAGGGGGGTTCTCTCTCTGCCCCCGACAGCCCCGAGCTGGGTCGGTCCCTCAGACCTGGCCAGGGGCAGCCCATCCCCCGGCGCCCTTCCCCGGGGCATCCAAGGGCAGGCTCGGCGCCAGCCCCACCCCGCTCGCCACTGCCCGACCATCGTCCTCCCTCGGGGGGCCTGGGCAGGACAGGGACCCGGCTGTGGGAGGCCTCCAGATCTCAGGCCTGGCACACCGTTTACCAGGCTGCTTCCTCCTCTGACGGGGGCCCAGCACACGCCCCAGGAGACTTGGCAGCCGCCCCCAGGGCTCTATCCTCTGGAACTCGTCCCCTTGGAAGGGGCCTGGCCCAGGTGCCAGGTTCGGCTGGTCGGCCAGCCTCCTTTGGAGAAAGCAGGCAAGCCGAGCCAGGCTTGCAGTGGCCCTGGCGTGACACCTGCCACCTCAGGCAGAGGGCCTCCCGCGAGCCCTCCATGGCGGGTTTCTCCCCGGAGCCGTGGCCTGGGCACTAGGAAGGCCGGGCCTCCCCGACTCCCGGGAGGAGAGGCTAGCCCAGTTGCGCGCTGGCCCCCAAACCCTCTGGTGCCATCTGCCTGTCTCGGCACTTCTGACTCCACAGAGCCTTTCCTACATCTGGGCTGCCTGCCGTGGCAAAGTGCAGGCGTGGGGTGAGGCCATGGCTTTGTCTTTCCAGGAAAAAATGAGCCCCTGGCCGAAGCAGCAGGCCCAGGCAGAGCCTTGAGCTTGAAGCCCAGTAGGTCTGTGGCCCTCAGGGCCAGAGCAATGCTTTCAAGGCAGGGAAGCGGCCTGCAAGCTGAGTGGGAGTGGGGGAGGGGAGGGAGACAGCTGAAGCCGAGTCCAGAAGGGCGGCGATGGAAGAGCTGCAGCTGGGTCAGAGCCTGGAGGGAGGGCGGGGCCTTCACTGAGGACCCCCCCGCCCCCCGAGGCCAGCCCTAGGCCCCGGCGGTCGCGCATGCGCCCTTGGCCTGTGCGGTGTGTGGGGGCTTGAACCCAAGCCCGCAGGGCTCCCGGAGCGGCCAGAGAAAGAAGGGCCCATGGAGAGGTAGGCGAGGTGGGCAGGGGGCGCCACCTTACTCTCCTCAGCTCCCTGAGGGAGAGAGAGAGAGACAGAGACAGAGAGAGAGATCCCTGACCTCTGAGTCTCTGCCTCCACCGCTGGCTGGTGCCAACTCACGCGCCATCCCACTTCCAGCCATCACCCCCACGCCTGCCCCGGGGCCAGCCCCACCACAGAGAGGCCGGTTGGTTCCTGCTCACCTCTGTGCCGTCCCTTCCCGACCTGACCCCAGTGCAGGGGATAAGCTTCAGACAAGTCTTTCCATGTCCCTCTGCATGACAATAGACTTCCTCCCCTCTCCCATTCCACAGGCCCACCCACCCGGGACATCCACCTTTGTCATTAGCTCAGGAGAGGATGCAAGATGAGAATCTCTGCTATTGTGTGGGGAGACTCAGTTTCCCGGGTTTCCCCCATGGACACATGTTCTTCAGCTGGGTCTGATTTTCTCCAGACAAGCTGTCTTGGGAAGGATTTGGCCAGCCCTAAGAACCTGAAGGGAAATGGCGGAGGGGGGTTCTCTCTCTGCCCCCGACAGCCCCGAGCTGGGTCGGTCCCTCAGACCTGGCCAGGGGCAGCCCATCCCCCGGCGCCCTTCCCCGGGGCATCCAAGGGCAGGCTCGGCGCCAGCCCCACCCCGCTCGCCACTGCCCGACCATCGTCCTCCCTCGGGGGGCCTGGGCAGGACAGGGACCCGGCTGTGGGAGGCCTCCAGATCTCAGGCCTGGCACACCGTTTACCAGGCTGCTTCCTCCTCTGACGGGGGCCCAGCACACGCCCCAGGAGACTTGGCAGCCGCCCCCAGGGCTCTATCCTCTGGAACTCGTCCCCTTGGAAGGGGCCTGGCCCAGGTGCCAGGTTCGGCTGGTCGGCCAGCCTCCTTTGGAGAAAGCAGGCAAGCCGAGCCAGGCTTGCAGTGGCCCTGGCGTGACACCTGCCACCTCAGGCAGAGGGCCTCCCGCGAGCCCTCCATGGCGGGTTTCTCCCCGGAGCCGTGACCTGGGCACTAGGAAGGCCGGGCCTCCCCGACTCCCGGGAGGAGAGGCTAGCCCAGTTGCGCGCTGGCCCCCAAACCCTCTGGTGCCATCTGCCTGTCTCGGCACTTCTGACTCCACAGAGCCTTTCCTACATCTGGGCTGCCTGCCGTGGCAAAGTGCAGGCGTGGGGTGAGGCCATGGCTTTGTCTTTCCAGGAAAAAATGAGCCCCTGGCCGAAGCAGCAGGCCCAGGCAGAGCCTTGAGTTTGAAGCCCGGTAGGTCTGTGGCCCTCAGGGCCAGAGCAATGCTGTCAAGGCAGGGAAGCGGCCTGCAAGCTGAGTGGGAGTGGGGGAGGGGAGGGAGACAGCTGAAGCCGAGTCCAGAAGGGCGGCGATGGAAGAGCTGCAGCTGGGTCAGAGCCTGGAGGGAGGGCGGGGCCTTCACTGAGGACCCCCCGCCCCCCGAGGCCAGCCCTAGGCCCGGCGGTCGCGCATGCGCCCTTGGCCTGTGCGGTGTGTGGGGGCTTGAACCCAAGCCCGCAGGGCTCCCGGAGCGGCCAGAGAAAGAAGGGCCCATGGAGAGGTAGGCGAGGTGGGCAGGGGGCGCCACCTTACTCTCCTCAGCTCCCTGAGGGAGAGAGAGAGAGACAGAGACAGAGAGAGAGATCCCTGACCTCTGAGTCTCTGCCTCCACCGCTGGCTGGTGCCAACTCACGCGCCATCCCACTTCCAGCCATCACCCCCACGCCTGCCCCGGGGCCAGCCCCACCACAGAGAGGCCGGTTGGTTCCTGCTCACCTCTGTGCCGTCCCTTCCCGACCTGACCCCAGTGCAGGGGATAAGCTTCAGACAAGTCTTTCCATGTCCCTCTGCATGACAATAGACTTCCTCCCCTCTCCCATTCCACAGGCCCACCCACCCGGGACATCCACCTTTGTCATTAGCTCAGGAGAGGATGCAAGATGAGAATCTCTGCTATTGTGTGGGGAGACTCAGTTTCCCGGGTTTCCCCCATGGACACATGTTCTTCAGCTGGGTCTGATTTTCTCCAGACAAGCTGTCTTGGGAAGGATTTGGCCAGCCCTAAGAACCTGAAGGGAAAGGGCGGAGGGGGGTTCTCTCTCTGGCCCCGACAGCCCCGAGCTGGGTCGGTCCCTCAGACCTGGCCAGGGGCAGCCCATCCCCCGGCGCCCTTCCCCGGGGCATCCAAGGGCAGGCCCGGCGCCAGCCCCACCCCGCTCGCCACTGCCCGACCATCGTCCTCCCTCGGGGGGCCTGGGCAGGACAGGGACCCGGCTGTGGGAGGCCTCCAGATCTCAGGCCTGGCACACCGTTTACCAGGCTGCTTCCTCCTCTGACGGGGGCCCAGCACACGCCCCAGGAGACTTGGCAGCCGCCCCCAGGGCTCTATCCTCTGGAACTCGTCCCCTTGCAAGGGGCCTGGCCCAGGTGCCAGGTTCGGCTGGTCGGCCAGCCTCCTTTGGAGAAAGCAGGCAAGCCGAGCCAGGCTTGCAGTGGCCCTGGCGTGACACCTGCCACCTCAGGCAGAGGGCCTCCCGCGAGCCCTCCATGGCGGGTTTCTCCCCGGAGCCGTGGCCTGGGCACTAGGAAGGCCGGGCCTCCCCGACTCCCGGGAGGAGGGGCTAGCCCAGTTGCGCGCTGGCCCCCAAACCCTCTGGTGCCATCTGCCTGTCTCGGCACTTCTGACTCCACAGAGCCTTTCCTACATCTGGGCTGCCTGCCGTGGCAAAGTGCAGGCGTGGGGTGAGGCCATGGCTTTGTCTTTCCAGGAAAAAATGAGCCCCTGGCCGAAGCAGCAGGCCCAGGCAGAGCCTTGAGCTTGAAGCCCAGTAGGTCTGTGGCCCTCAGGGCCAGAGCAATGCTTTCAAGGCAGGGAAGCGGCCTGCAAGCTGAGTGGGAGTGGGGGAGGGGAGGGAGACAGCTGAAGCCGAGTCCAGAAGGGCGGCGATGGAAGAGCTGCAGCTGGGTCAGAGCCTGGAGGGAGGGCGGGGCCTTCACTGAGGACCCCCCGACCCCCGAGGCCAGCCCTAGGCCCCGGCGGTCGCGCATGCGCCCTTGGCCTGTGCGGTGTGTGGGGGCTTGAACCCAAGCCCGCAGGGCTCCCGGAGCGGCCAGAGAAAGAAGGGCCCATGGAGAGGTAGGCGAGGTGGGCAGGGGGCACCACCTTACTCTCCTCAGCTCCCTGAGGGAGAGAGAGAGAGACAGAGACAGAGAGAGAGATCCCTGACCTCTGAGTCTCTGCCTCCACCGCTGGCTGGTGCCAACTCACGCGCCATCCCACTTCCAGCCATCACCCCCACGCCTGCCCCGGGGCCAGCCCCACCACAGAGAGGCCGGTTGGTTCCTGCTCACCTCTGTGCCGTCCCTTCCCGACCTGACCCCAGTGCAGGGGATAAGCTTCAGACAAGTCTTTCCATGTCCCTCTGCATGACAATAGACTTCCTCCCCTCTCCCATTCCACAGGCCCACCCACCCGGGACATCCACCTTTGTCATTAGCTCAGGAGAGGATGCAAGATGAGAATCTCTGCTATTGTGTGGGGAGACTCAGTTTTCCCGGGTTTCCCCCATGGACACATGTTCTTCAGCTGGGTCTGATTTTCTCCAGACAAGCTGTCTTGGGAAGGATTTGGCCAGCCCTAAGAACCTGAAGGGAAAGGGCGGAGGGGGGTTCTCTCTCTGCCCCCGACAGCCCCGAGCTGGGTCGGTCCCTCAGACCTGGCCAGGGGCAGCCCATCCCCCGGCGCCCTTCCCCGGGGCATCCAAGGGCAGGCTCGGCGCCAGCCCCACCCCGCTCGCCACTGCCCGACCATCGTCCTCCCTCGGGGGGCCTGGGCAGGACAGGGACCCGGCTGTGGGAGGCCTCCAGATCTCAGGCCTGGCACACCGTTTACCAGGCTGCTTCCTCCTCTGACGGGGGCCCAGCACACGCCCCAGGAGACTTGGCAGCCGCCCCCAGGGCTCTATCCTCTGGAACTCGTCCCCTTGGAAGGGGCCTGGCCCAGGTGCCAGGTTCGGCTGGTCGGCCAGCCTCCTTTGGAGAAAGCAGGCAAGCCGAGCCAGGCTTGCAGTGGCCCTGGCGTGACACCTGCCACCTCAGGCAGAGGGCCTCCCGCGAGCCCTCCATGGCGGGTTTCTCCCCGGAGCCGTGGCCTGGGCACTAGGAAGGCCGGGCCTCCCCGACTCCCGGGAGGAGGGGCTAGCCCAGTTGCGCGCTGGCCCCCAAACCCTCTGGTGCCATCTGCCTGTCTCGGCACTTCTGACTCCACAGAGCCTTTCCTACATCTGGGCTGCCTGCCGTGGCAAAGTGCAGGCGTGGGGTGAGGCCATGGCTTTGTCTTTCCAGGAAAAAATGAGCCCCTGGCCGAAGCAGCAGGCCCAGGCAGAGCCTTGAGTTTGAAGCCCGGTAGGTCTGTGGCCCTCAGGGCCAGAGCAATGCTGTCAAGGCAGGGAAGCGGCCTGCAAGCTGAGTGGGAGTGGGGGAGGGGAGGGAGACAGCTGAAGCCGAGTCCAGAAGGGCGGCGATGGAAGAGCTGCAGCTGGGTCAGAGCCTGGAGGGAGGGCGGGGCCTTCACTGAGGACCCCCCGCCCCCCGAGGCCAGCCCTTGGCCCGGCGGTCGCGCATGCGCCCTTGGCCTGTGCGGTGTGTGGGGGCTTGAACCCAAGCCCGCAGGGCTCCCGGAGCGGCCAGAGAAAGAAGGGCCCATGGAGAGGTAGGCGAGGTGGGCAGGGGGCGCCACCTTACTCTCCTCAGCTCCCTGAGGGAGAGAGAGAGAGACAGAGACAGTGAGAGAGATCCCTGACCTCTGAGTCTCTGCCTCCACCGCTGGCTGGTGCCAACTCACGCGCCATCCCACTTCCAGCCATCACCCCCACGCCTGCCCCGGGGCCAGCCCCACCACAGAGAGGCCGGTTGGTTCCTGCTCACCTCTGTGCCGTCCCTTCCCGACCTGACCCCAGTGCAGGGGATAAGCTTCAGACAAGTCTTTCCATGTCCCTCTGCATGACAATAGACTTCCTCCCCTCTCCCATTCCACAGGCCCACCCACCCGGGACATCCACCTTTGTCATTAGCTCAGGAGAGGATGCAAGATGAGAATCTCTGCTATTGTGTGGGGAGACTCAGTTTCCCGGGTTTCCCCCATGGACACATGTTCTTCAGCTGGGTCTGATTTTCTCCAGACAAGCTGTCTTGGGAAGGATTTGGCCAGCCCTAAGAACCTGAAGGGAAAGGGCGGAGGGGGGTTCTCTCTCTGCCCCCGACAGCCCCGAGCTTGGTCGGTCCCTCAGACCTGGCCAGGGGCAGCCCATCCCCCGGCGCCCTTCCCCGGGGCATCCAAGGGCAGGCCCGGCGCCAGCCCCACCCCGCTCGCCACTGCCCGACCATCGTCCTCCCTCGGGGGGCCTGGGCAGGACAGGGACCCGGCTGTGGGAGGCCTCCAGATCTCAGGCCTGGCACACCGTTTACCAGGCTGCTTCCTCCTCTGACGGGGGCCCAGCACACGCCCCAGGAGACTTGGCAGCCGCCCCCAGGGCTCTATCCTCTGGAACTCGTCCCCTTGGAAGGGGCCTGGCCCAGGTGCCAGGTTCGGCTGGTCGGCCAGCCTCCTTTGGAGAAAGCAGGCAAGCCGAGCCAGGCTTGCAGTGGCCCTGGCGTGACACCTGCCACCTCAGGCAGAGGGCCTCCCGCGAGCCCTCCATGGCGGGTTTCTCCCCGGAGCCGTGGCCTGGGCACTAGGAAGGCCGGGCCTCCCCGACTCCCGGGAGGAGGGGCTAGCCCAGTTGCGCGCTGGCCCCCAAACCCTCTGGTGCCATCTGCCTGTCTCGGCACTTCTGACTCCACAGAGCCTTTCCTACATCTGGGCTGCCTGCCGTGGCAAAGTGCAGGCGTGGGGTGAGGCCATGGCTTTGTCTTTCCAGGAAAAAATGAGCCCCTGGCCGAAGCAGCAGGCCCAGGCAGAGCCTTGAGCTTGAAGCCCAGTAGGTCTGTGGCCCTCAGGGCCAGAGCAATGCTTTCAAGGCAGGGAAGCGGCCTGCAAGCTGAGTGGGAGTGGGGGAGGGGAGGGAGACAGCTGAAGCCGAGTCCAGAAGGGCGGCGATGGAAGAGCTGCAGCTGGGTCAGAGCCTGGAGGGAGGGCGGGGCCTTCACTGAGGACCCCCCGACCCCCGAGGACAGCCGGAGGCCCCGGCGGTCGCGCATGCGCCCTTGGCCTGTGCGGTGTGTGGGGGCTTGAACCCAAGCCCGCAGGGCTCCCGGAGCGGCCAGAGAAAGAAGGGCCCATGGAGAGGAAGGCGAGGTGGGCAGGGGGCACCACCTTACTCTCCTCAGCTCCCTGAGGGAGAGAGAGAGAGACAGAGACAGAGAGAGAGATCCCTGACCTCTGAGTCTCTGCCTCCACCGCTGGCTGGTGCCAACTCACGCGCCATCCCACTTCCAGCCATCACCCCCACGCCTGCCCCGGGGCCAGCCCCACCACAGAGAGGCCGGTTGGTTCCTGCTCACCTCTGTGCCGTCCCTTCCCGACCTGACCCCAGTGCAGGGGATAAGCTTCAGACAAGTCTTTCCATGTCCCTCTGCATGACAATAGACTTCCTCCCCTCTCCCATTCCACAGGCCCACCCACCCGGGACATCCACCTTTGTCATTAGCTCAGGAGAGGATGCAAGATGAGAATCTCTGCTATTGTGTGGGGAGACTCAGTTTCCCGGGTTTCCCCCATGGACACATGTTCTTCAGCTGGGTCTGATTTTCTCCAGACAAGCTGTCTTGGGAAGGATTTGGCCAGCCCTAAGAACCTGAAGGGAAAGGGCGGAGGGGGGTTCTCTCTCTGCCCCCGACAGCCCCGAGCTGGGTCGGTCCCTCAGACCTGGCCAGGGGCAGCCGATCCCCCGGCGCCCTTCCCCGGGGCATCCAAGGGCAGGCTCGGCGCCAGCCCCACCCCGCTCGCCACTGCCCGACCATCGTCCTCCCTCGGGGGGCCTGGGCAGGACAGGGACCCGGCTGTGGGAGGCCTCCAGATCTCAGGCCTGGCACACCGTTTACCAGGCTGCTTCCTCCTCTGACGGGGGCCCAGCACACGCCCCAGGAGACTTGGCAGCCGCCCCCAGGGCTCTATCCTCTGGAACGCGTCCCCTTGGAAGGGGCCTGGCCCAGGTGCCAGGTTCGGCTGGTCGGCCAGCCTCCTTTGGAGAAAGCAGGCAAGCCGAGCCAGGCTTGCAGTGGCCCTGGCGTGACACCTGCCACCTCAGGCAGAGGGCCTCCCGCGAGCCCTCCATGGCGGGTTTCTCCCCGGAGCCGTGGCCTGGGCACTAGGAAGGCCGGGCCTCCCCGACTCCCGGGAGGAGGGGCTAGCCCAGTTGCGCGCTGGCCCCCAAACCCTCTGGTGCCATCTGCCTGTCTCGGCACTTCTGACTCCACAGAGCCTTTCCTACATCTGGGCTGCCTGCCGTGGCAAAGTGCAGGCGTGGGGTGAGGCCATGGCTTTGTCTTTCCAGGAAAAAATGAGACCCTGGCCGAAGCAGCAGGCCCAGGCAGAGCCTTGAGCTTGAAGCCCAGTAGGTCTGTGGCCCTCAGGGCCAGAGCAATGCTTTCAAGGCAGGGAAGCGGCCTGCAAGCTGAGTGGGAGTGGAGGAGGGGAGGGAGACAGCTGAAGCCGAGTCCAGAAGGGCGGCGATGGAAGAGCTGCAGCTGGGTCAGAGCCTGGAGGGAGGGCGGGGCCTTCACTGAGGACCCCCCCGCCCCCCGAGGCCAGCCCTAGGCCCCGGCGGTCGCGCATGCGCCCTTGGCCTGTGCGGTGTGTGGGGGCTTGAACCCAAGCCCGCAGGGCTCCCGGAGCGGCCAGAGAAAGAAGGGCCCATGGAGAGGTAGGCGAGGTGGGCAGGGGGCGCCACCTTACTCTCCTCAGCTCCCTGAGGGAGAGAGAGAGAGACAGAGACAGAGAGAGAGATCCCTGACCTCTGAGTCTCTGCCTCCACCGCTGGCTGGTGCCAACTCACGCGCCATCCCACTTCCAGCCATCACCCCCACGCCTGCCCCGGGGCCAGCCCCACCACAGAGAGGCCGGTTGGTTCCTGCTCACCTCTGTGCCGTCCCTTCCCGACCTGACCCCAGTGCAGGGGATAAGCTTCAGACAAGTCTTTCCATGTCCCTCTGCATGACAATAGACTTCCTCCCCTCTCCCATTCCACAGGCCCACCCACCCGGGACATCCACCTTTGTCATTAGCTCAGGAGAGGATGCAAGATGAGAATCTCTGCTATTGTGTGGGGAGACTCAGTTTCCCGGGTTTCCCCCATGGACACATGTTCTTCAGCTGGGTCTGATTTTCTCCAGACAAGCTGTCTTGGGAAGGATTTGGCCAGCCCTAAGAACCTGAAGGGAAATGGCGGAGGGGGGTTCTCTCTCTGCCCCCGACAGCCCCGAGCTGTGTCGGTCCCTCAGACCTGGCCAGGGGCAGCCCATCCCCCGGCGCCCTTCCCCGGGGCATCCAAGGGCAGGCTCGGCGCCAGCCCCACCCCGCTCGCCACTGCCCGACCATCGTCCTCCCTCGGGGGGCCTGGGCAGGACAGGGACCCGGCTGTGGGAGGCCTCCAGATCTCAGGCCTGGCACACCGTTTACCAGGCTGCTTCCTCCTCTGACGGGGGCCCAGCACACGCCCCAGGAGACTTGGCAGCCGCCCCCAGGGCTCTATCCTCTGGAACTCGTCCCCTTGGAAGGGGCCTGGCCCAGGTGCCAGGTTCGGCTGGTCGGCCAGCCTCCTTTGGAGAAAGCAGGCAAGCCGAGCCAGGCTTGCAGTGGCCCTGGCGTGACACCTGCCACCTCAGGCAGAGGGCCTCCCGCGAGCCCTCCATGGCGGGTTTCTCCCCGGAGCCGTGACCTGGGCACTAGGAAGGCCGGGCCTCCCCGACTCCCGGGAGGAGAGGCTAGCCCAGTTGCGCGCTGGCCCCCAAACCCTCTGGTGCCATCTGCCTGTCTCGGCACTTCTGACTCCACAGAGCCTTTCCTACATCTGGGCTGCCTGCCGTGGCAAAGTGCAGGCGTGGGGTGAGGCCATGGCTTTGTCTTTCCAGGAAAAAATGAGCCCCTGGCCGAAGCAGCAGGCCCAGGCAGAGCCTTGAGCTTGAAGCCCAGTAGGTCTGTGGCCCTCAGGGCCAGAGCAATGCTTTCAAGGCAGGGAAGCGGCCTGCAAGCTGAGTGGGAGTGGGGGAGGGGAGGGAGACAGCTGAAGCCGAGTCCAGAAGGGCGGCGATGGAAGAGCTGCAGCTGGGTCAGAGCCTGGAGGGAGGGCGGGGCCTTCACTGAGGACCCCCCGCCCCCCGAGGCCAGCCCTAGGCCCGGCGGTCGCGCATGCGCCCTTGGCCTGTGCGGTGTGTGGGGGCTTGAACCCAAGCCCGCAGGGCTCCCGGAGCGGCCAGAGAAAGAAGGGCCCATGGAGAGGTAGGCGAGGTGGGCAGGGGGCGCCACCTTACTCTCCTCAGCTCCCTGAGGGAGAGAGAGAGAGACAGAGACAGAGAGAGAGATCCCTGACCTCTGAGTCTCTGCCTCCACCGCTGGCTGGTGCCAACTCACGCGCCATCCCACTTCCAGCCATCACCCCCACGCCTGCCCCGGGGCCAGCCCCACCACAGAGAGGCCGGTTGGTTCCTGCTCACCTCTGTGCCGTCCCTTCCCGACCTGACCCCAGTGCAGGGGATAAGCTTCAGACAAGTCTTTCCATGTCCCTCTGCATGACAATAGACTTCCTCCCCTCTCCCATTCCACAGGCCCACCCACCCGGGACATCCACCTTTGTCATTAGCTCAGGAGAGGATGCAAGATGAGAATCTCTGCTATTGTGTGGGGAGACTCAGTTTCCCGGGTTTCCCCCATGGACACATGTTCTTCAGCTGGGTCTGATTTTCTCCAGACAAGCTGTCTTGGGAAGGATTTGGCCAGCCCTAAGAACCTGAAGGGAAAGTGCGGAGGGGGGTTCTCTCTCTGCCCCCGACAGCCCCGAGCTGGGTCGGGTCCTCAGACCTGGCCAGGGGCAGCCCATCCCCCGGCGCCCTTCCCCGGGGCATCCAAGGGCAGGCTCGGCGCCAGCCCCACCCCGCTCGCCACTGCCCGACCATCGTCCTCCCTCGGGGGGCCTGGGCAGGACAGGGACCCGGGTGTGGGAGGCCTCCAGATCTCAGGCCTGGCACACCGTTTACCAGGCTGCTTCCTCCTCTGACGGGGGCCCAGCACACGCCCCAGGAGACTTGGCAGCCGCCCCCAGGGCTCTATCCTCTGGAACTCGTCCCCTTGGAAGGGGCCTGGCCCAGGTGCCAGGTTCGGCTGGTCGGCCAGCCTCCTTTGGAGAAAGCAGGCAAGCCGAGCCAGGCTTGCAGTGGCCCTGGCGTGACACCTGCCACCTCAGGCAGAGGGCCTCCCGCGAGCCCTCCATGGCGGGTTTCTCCCCGGAGCCGTGGCCTGGGCACTAGGAAGGCCGGGCCTCCCCGACTCCCGGGAGGAGAGGCTAGCCCAGTTGCGCGCTGGCCCCCAAACCCTCTGGTGCCATCTGCCTGTCTCGGCACTTCTGACTCCACAGAGCCTTTCCTACATCTGGGCTGCCTGCCGTGGCAAAGTGCAGGCGTGGGGTGAGGCCATGGCTTTGTCTTTCCAGGAAAAAATGAGCCCCTGGCCGAAGCAGCAGGCCCAGGCAGAGCCTTGAGCTTGAAGCCCAGTAGGTCTGTGGCCCTCAGGGCCAGAGCAATGCTTTCAAGGCAGGGAAGCGGCCTGCAAGCTGAGTGGGAGTGGGGGAGGGGAGGGAGACAGCTGAAGCCGAGTCCAGAAGGGCGGCGATGGAAGAGCTGCAGCTGGGTCAGAGCCTGGAGGGAGGGCGGGGCCTTCACTGAGGACCCCCCGCCCCCCGAGGCCAGCCCTAGGCCCCGGCGGTCGCGCATGCGCCCTTGGCCTGTGCGGTGTGTGGGGGCTTGAACCCAAGCCCGCAGGGCTCCCGGAGCGGCCAGAGAAAGAAGGGCCCATGGAGAGGTAGGCGAGGTGGGCAGGGGGCGCCACCTTACTCTCCTCAGCTCCCTGAGGGAGAGAGAGAGAGACAGAGACAGAGAGAGAGATCCCTGACCTCTGAGTCTCTGCCTCCACCGCTGGCTGGTGCCAACTCACGCGCCATCCCACTTCCAGCCATCACCCCCACGCCTGCCCCGGGGCCAGCCCCACCACAGAGAGGCCGGTTGGTTCCTGCTCACCTCTGTGCCGTCCCTTCCCGACCTGACCCCAGTGCAGGGGATAAGCTTCAGACAAGTCTTTCCATGTCCCTCTGCATGACAATAGACTTCCTCCCCTCTCCCATTCCACAGGCCCACCCACCCGGGACATCCACCTTTGTCATTAGCTCAGGAGAGGATGCAAGATGAGAATCTCTGCTATTGTGTGGGGAGACTCAGTTTCCCGGGTTTCCCCCATGGACACATGTTCTTCAGCTGGGTCTGATTTTCTCCAGACAAGCTGTCTTGGGAAGGATTTGGCCAGCCCTAAGAACCTGAAGGGAAAGGGCGGAGGGGGGTTCTCTCTCTGGCCCCGACAGCCCCGAGCTGGGTCGGTCCCTCAGACCTGGCCAGGGGCAGCCCATCCCCCGGCGCCCTTCCCCGGGGCATCCAAGGGCAGGCCCGGCGCCAGCCCCACCCCGCTCGCCACTGCCCGACCATCGTCCTCCCTCGGGGGGCCTGGGCAGGACAGGGACCCGGCTGTGGGAGGCCTCCAGATCTCAGGCCTGGCACACCGTTTACCAGGCTACTTCCTCCTCTGACGGGGGCCCAGCACACGCCCCAGGAGACTTGGCAGCCGCCCCCAGGGCTCTATCCTCTGGAACTCGTCCCCTTGGAAGGGGCCTGGCCCAGGTGCCAGGTTCGGCTGGTCGGCCAGCCTCCTTTGGAGAAAGCAGGCAAGCCGAGCCAGGCTTGCAGTGGCCCTGGCGTGACACCTGCCACCTCAGGCAGAGGGCCTCCCGCGAGCCCTCCATGGCGGGTTTCTCCCCGGAGCCGTGGCCTGGGCACTAGGAAGGCCGGGCCTCCCCGACTCCCGGGAGGAGGGGCTAGCCCAGTTGCGCGCTGGCCCCCAAACCCTCTGGTGCCATCTGCCTGTCTCGGCACTTCTGACTCCACAGAGCCTTTCCTACATCTGGGCTGCCTGCCGTGGCAAAGTGCAGGCGTGGGGTGAGGCCATGGCTTTGTCTTTCCAGGAAAAAATGAGCCCCTGGCCGAAGCAGCAGGCCCAGGCAGAGCCTTGAGCTTGAAGCCCAGTAGGTCTGTGGCCCTCAGGGCCAGAGCAATGCTTTCAAGGCAGGGAAGCGGCCTGCAAGCTGAGTGGGAGTGGGGGAGGGGAGGGAGACAGCTGAAGCCGAGTCCAGAAGGGCGGCGATGGAAGAGCTGCAGCTGGGTCAGAGCCTGGAGGGAGGGCGGGGCCTTCACTGAGGACCCCCCGCCCCCCGAGGCCAGCCCTAGGCCCCGGCGGTCGCGCATGCGCCCTTGGCCTGTGCGGTGTGTGGGGGCTTGAACCCAAGCCCGCAGGGCTCCCGGAGCGGCCAGAGAAAGAAGGGCCCATGGAGAGGTAGGCGAGGTGGGCAGGGGGCGCCACCTTACTCTCCTCAGCTCCCTGAGGGAGAGAGAGAGAGACAGAGACAGAGAGAGAGATCCCTGACCTCTGAGTCTCTGCCTCCACCGCTGGCTGGTGCCAACTCACGCGCCATCCCACTTCCAGCCATCACCCCCACGCCTGCCCCGGGGCCAGCCCCACCACAGAGAGGCCGGTTGGTTCCTGCTCACCTCTGTGCCGTCCCTTCCCGACCTGACCCCAGTGCAGGGGATAAGCTTCAGACAAGTCTTTCCATGTCCCTCTGCATGACAATAGACTTCCTCCCCTCTCCCATTCCACAGGCCCACCCACCCGGGACATCCACCTTTGTCATTAGCTCAGGAGAGGATGCAAGATGAGAATCTCTGCTATTGTGTGGGGAGACTCAGTTTCCCGGGTTTCCCCCATGGACACATGTTCTTCAGCTGGGTCTGATTTTCTCCAGACAAGCTGTCTTGGGAAGGATTTGGCCAGCCCTAAGAACCTGAAGGGAAAGGGCGGAGGGGGTTCTCTCTCTGGCCCCGACAGCCCCGAGCTGGGTCGGTCCCTCAGACCTGGCCAGGGGCAGCCCATCCCCGGCGCCCTTCCCCGGGGCATCCAAGGGCAGGCCCGGCGCCAGCCCCACCCCGCTCGCCACTGCCCGACCATCGTCCTCCCTCGGGGGGCCTGGGCAGGACAGGGACCCGGCTGTGGGAGGCCTCCAGATCTCAGGCCTGGCACACCGTTTACCAGGCTGCTTCCTCCTCTGACGGGGGCCCAGCACACGCCCCAGGAGACTTGGCAGCCGCCCCCAGGGCTCTATCCTCTGGAACTCGTCCCCTTGGAAGGGGGCCTGGCCCAGGTGCCAGGTTCGGCTGGTCGGCCAGCCTCCTTGGAGAAAGCAGGCAAGCCGAGCCAGGCTTGCAGTGGCCCTGGCGTGACACCTGCCACCTCAGGCAGAGGGCCTCCCGCGAGCCCTCCATGGCGGGTTTCTCCCCGGAGCCGTGGCCTGGGCACTAGGAAGGCCGGGCCTCCCCGACTCCGGGAGGAGGGGCTAGCCCAGTTGCGCGCTGGCCCCCAAACCCTCTGGTGCCATCTGCCTGTCTCGGCACTTCTGACTCCACAGAGCCTTTCCTACATCTGGGCTGCCTGCCGTGGCAAAGTGCAGGCGTGGGGTGAGGCCATGGCTTTGTCTTTCCAGGAAAAATGAGCCCCTGGCCGAAGCAGCAGGCCCAGGCAGAGCCTTGAGCTTGAAGCCCAGTAGGTCTGTGGCCCTCAGGGACAGAGCAATGCTTTCAAGGCAGGGAAGCGGCCTGCAAGCTGAGTGGGAGTGGGGGAGGGGAGGGAGACAGCTGAAGCCGAGTCCAGAAGGGCGGCGATGGAAGAGCTGCAGCTGGGTCAGAGCCTGGAGGGAGGGCGGGGCCTTCACTGAGGACCCCCCCGCCCCCCGAGGCCAGCCCTAGGCCCCGGCGGTCGCGCATGCGCCCTTGGCCTGTGCGGTGTGTGGGGGCTTGAACCCAAGCACGCAGGGCTCCCGGAGCGGCCAGAGAAAGAAGATCCCATGGAGAGGTAGGCGAGGTGGGCAGGGGGCACCACCTTACTCTCCTCAGCTCCCTGAGGGAGAGAGAGAGAGACAGAGACAGAGAGAGAGATCCCTGACCTCTGAGTCTCTGCCTCCACCGCTGGCTGGTGCCAACTCACGCGCCATCCCACTTCCAGCCATCACCCCCACGCCTGCCCCGGGGCCAGCCCCACCACAGAGAGGCCGGTTGGTTCCTGCTCACCTCTGTGCCGTCCCTTCCCGACCTGACCCCAGTGCAGGGGATAAGCTTCAGACAAGTCTTTCCATGTCCCTCTGCATGACATAGACTTCCTCCCCTCTCCCATTCCACAGGCCCACCCACCCGGGACATCCACCTTTGTCATTAGCTCAGGAGAGGATGCAAGATGAGAATCTCTGCTATTGTGTGGGGAGACTCAGTTTCCCGGGTTTCCCCCATGGACACATGTTCTTCAGCTGGGTCTGATTTTCTCCAGACAAGCTGTCTTGGGAAGGATTTGGCCAGCCCTAAGAACCTGAAGGGAAAGGGCGGAGGGGGGTTCTCTCTCTGCCCCGACAGCCCCGAGCTGGGTCGGTCCCTCAGACCTGGCCAGGGGCAGCCCATCCCCCGGCGCCCTTCCCCGGGGCATCCAAGGGCAGGCTCGGCGCCAGCCCCACCCCGCTCGCCACTGCCCGACCATCGTCCTCCCTCGGGGGGGCCTGGGCAGGACAGGGACCCGGCTGTGGGAGGCCTCCAGATCTCAGGCCTGGCACACCGTTTACCAGGCTGCTTCCTCCTCTGACGGGGGCCCAGCACACGCCCCAGGAGACTTGGCAGCCGCCCCCAGGGCTCTATCCTCTGGAACTCGTCCCCTTGGAAGGGGCCTGGCCCAGGTGCCAGGTTCGGCTGGTCGGCCAGCCTCCTTTGGAGAAAGCAGGCAAGCCGAGCCAGGCTTGCAGTGGCCCTGGCGTGACACCTGCCACCTCAGGCAGAGGGCCTCCCGCGAGCCCTCCATGGCGGGTTTCTCCCCGGAGCCGTGGCCTGGGCACTAGGAAGGCCGGGCCTCCCCGACTCCCGGGAGGAGGGGCTAGCCCAGTTGCGCGCTGGCCCCCAAACCCTCTGGTGCCATCTGCCTGTCTCGGCACTTCTGACTCCACAGAGCCTTTCCTACATCTGGGCTGCCTGCCGTGGCAAAGTGCAGGCGTGGGGTGAGGCCATGGCTTTGTCTTTCCAGGAAAAAATGAGCCCCTGGCCGAAGCAGCAGGCCCAGGCAGAGCCTTGAGCTTGAAGCCCAGTAGGTCTGTGGCCCTCAGGGACAGAGCAATGCTTTCAAGGCAGGGAAGCGGCCTGCAAGCTGAGTGGGAGTGGGGGAGGGGAGGGAGACAGCTGAAGCCGAGTCCAGAAGGGCGGCGATGGAAGAGCTGCAGCTGGGTCAGAGCCTGGAGGGAGGGCGGGGCCTTCACTGAGGACCCCCCGCCCCCCGAGGCCAGCCCTAGGCCCCGGCGGTCGCGCATGCGCCCTTGGCCTGTGCGCTGTGTGGGGGCTTGAACCCAAGCACGCAGGGCTCCCGGAGCGGCCAGAGAAAGAAGATCCCATGGAGAGGTAGGCGAGGTGGGCAGGGGGGCACCACCTTACTCTCCTCAGCTCCCTGAGGGAGAGAGAGAGAGACAGAGACAGAGAGAGAGATCCCTGACCTCTGAGTCTCTGCCTCCACCGCTGGCTGGTGCCAACTCACGCGCCATCCCACTTCCAGCATCACCCCCACGCCTGCCCCGGGGCCAGCCCCACCACAGAGAGGCCGGTTGGTTCCTGCTCACCTCTGTGCCGTCCCTTCCCGACCTGACCCCAGTGCAGGGGATAAGCTTCAGACAAGTCTTTCCATGTCCCTCTGCATGACAATAGACTTCCTCCCCTCTCCCATTCCACAGGCCCACCCACCCGGGACATCCACCTTTGTCATTAGCTCAGGAGAGGATGCAAGATGAGAATCTCTGCTATTGTGTGGGGAGACTCAGTTTCCCGGGTTTCCCCCATGGACACATGTTCTTCAGCTGGGTCTGATTTTCTCCAGACAAGCTGTCTTGGGAAGGATTTGGCCAGCCCTAAGAACCTGAAGGGAAAGGGCGGAGGGGGGTTCTCTCTCTGCCCCCGACAGCCCCGAGCTGGGTCGGTCCCTCAGACCTGGCCAGGGGCAGCCCATCCCCGGCGCCCTTCCCCGGGGCATCCAAGGGCAGGCTCGGCGCCAGCCCCACCCCGCTCGCCACTGCCGACCATCGTCCTCCCTCGGGGGGCCTCGGCAGGACAGGGACCCGGCTGTGGGAGGCCTCCAGATCTCAGGCCTGGCACACCGTTTACCAGGCTGCTTCCTCCTCTGACGGGGGCCCAGCACACGCCCCAGGAGACTTGGCAGCCGCCCCCAGGGCTCTATCCTCTGGAACTCGTCCCCTTGGAAGGGGCCTGGCCCAGGTGCCAGGTTCGGCTGGTCGGCCAGCCTCCTTTGGAGAAAGCAGGCAAAGCCGAGCCAGGCTTGCAGTGGCCCCTGGCGTGACACCTGCCACCTCAGGCAGAGGGCCTCCCGCGAGCCCTCCATGGCGGGTTTCTCCCCGGAGCCGTGGCCTGGGCACTAGGAAGGCCGGGCCTCCCCGACTCCCGGGAGGAGGGGCTAGCCCAGTTGCGCGCTGGCCCCCAAACCCTCTGGTGCCATCTGCCTGTCTCGGCACTTCTGACTCCACAGAGCCTTTCCTACATCTGGGCTGCCTGCCGTGGCAAAGTGCAGGCGTGGGGTGAGGCCATGGCTTTGTCTTTCCAGGAAAAAATGAGCCCCTGGCCGAAGCAGCAGGCCCAGGCAGAG